>NC_034605.1:9924749-9935651 GCF_900095145.1 Mus pahari | reverse complement strand
CAAATGGATATATCTGGAGGATATCATCCTGAGTGAGGTAACCCAATCACAAAAGAACTCACTTGATATGCATTCACTGATAAGTGGATATTAGCCCAGAAACCTAGAATATCCAAGATACAATCTCCAAAACACAAGAGCATTTGAAATGTAAATGAAGAAAATATCTAACAAAATATGTTTAAAAAAAAAAAAGGAAAGAAAGAGCAAAAAGTAGATAAGAATTTTTCTTCAACAATTTTAACTTTCCAGAAATTCATTTTTCTTACCTACCCTGGTTACTTTACTAGTCAGTTCAGAGTCATTTGAGAAAAGAGGCCTCAAATGATGAATGCCTTTGATAAGCTGGAAGTGTGCAGGAATTTTCTAGAGGGCTTGTCTTAGTGGTCAGTTGATATTGGAGAACCCAGACTACTGTGAGTGGCATAATTCCCTAGGCTGGTGGTCCTGAGATGTGTAAGAAATCTATGCATAAGCCTGGGAGTGAAGCCGCAAACAACATTCTTCCATGATTTCTACTTCACATTCTGATGTGAGTTTCTGCCTGGAATTCCTGCGGTGATGTATTTTAAAGGATGAGATGAATTAAACCCTTTCTTCTCTATACTGCTTTTGATCATTGTTTTATCACAGCAGCATAAAGGTAACTAAAACATCACTTTCATAAGAAGGGTGTTTAATTAATTATTTTCAACAGAAATTATCATTTATAATCTGATAGAGAGCTTCCATAATAGTTGGCATTATCATCATAAAAAAAACTGAGAAATAAATGAATTTTAACATACTATTTGTATTTATTTGTTAGTAATTTCATATGCTAAATATTCTCCAGAGGCTGGCCCCACCTTCATGTACAAGGTAATGATCTGAAGTTCATGACTATCATCAACTTTGTGTCATGTTAATTTACTAGCTGTGGTGATTACTATTGATACAACGTAAGTTCCTTCTGACATCAACGTCCCATTATGCCTTTCTTTCTATAACATAAGCATGCTTTTTAACATGAATGTTTACACTGTGAATACTATACTTCTATTAGCCTCTTAGCAACACTGTCAAAATTATATCTTCCTCATCATTTCTTTTACTGTAAAATCTGTTGACTCTACAGGAAACATCTTCACAGTCTGAATTAAATGTGTGAACAAAGCCTTTTCTCTTTATTACAGAAATAGCTACAGGGTGGACAGGAAACATTTGGCAAAATGTCTTTCTTGGGTCACACAACAAAAACGGGAGGAGGCTATGTTCTCACTGAAAATGCCATTCCTCAAATGACTTATGTCTCAGAAAATGTGACCAATGTACTAAATAAACATAGACAGACATATATTTTCATTAATGATCACATACCTCCCAAATTTTTATTACATGGCTGATACAGAACTCAACCAACAATGTGGATAATTCTGTCCATCATGGATGTATTTAAGTAAGGTGCTCTCTAAGCACCTCCAGTGTGGTAATTTGAGGTCACAAATCTCAGATTTCTTAGCCATTAAAGCAAGACTTGTACCAGGAAGACCTTAAGGGGGGAAAAGTCAGATATTACGTTTAACAGTGGTATAATTATTTTAGCACGATTATTAAATGTTTCATGGTTATATTTTTAAATATTATTTGTCAATAATGTCTTATTTTAGGACCATTAAGAATTCATAGGCTATGAGGGGGAATGATTGACATTTTCTGTTACATGTAAATTTAAAATAGGCTGTTGCGCCATCTGCTGGCAGTTCTAAAGCCATCCAATTGAGAAACTAATCTCGTTCCTATTTTTAACAGCACGTTTCATTTTTACCCCTGCTCTCTCTCCGGAAAGGCTTTTAAAACTGCTTTCTGAACCTCATGTAAGGTGAGTATAAATGCCAATAATTATGATTCTTTAAAAAATAATGTGAAGTTGTGAGCTTTACATCACATGCATTATTCGTCTTTTCACGTGTTTTAAGGAGGTACAGATTTTTTTCTTCTTAAATTCACACCACTTTGGATTTTATGGTATAAAAAAATGGATCATTTGGATGCTGACAACTAGTATTTAAAATGGAACCCCACCCCCACCCCCAACTCAAGTCTCACTCCAAGAAGCTAAAAGCTGCAAAATGAAGCGGCTTCCCTGGCTACAATCATCTAACTATACTTTCTCCCATAGGCATGCTAACAGAGTCTTTCCCAAAATGACACTTTGTGATGTGTCATACATATGCATGATTACATCCTGCCAAGGAGCAGGAAGCAACGCAAGTGCTTTTCTGAAAGGGATGATTTGAGTAAAAATTGTGATGAATAAAAGTACATTAATGAACAAAGAACAAAGGAAATTCCTTTCCGTAAAAAAGAATGCATTTCTTTTGTATAGCATCAAAGAAATAATTAAAAAAGCATAGTTCTTTATTTGACATCATGCATCTCTTTGAACTCTCATGATACACAGGGAACAGTGTTTTGTGCTTATGGAAAGGGAGATAAAGTGTGTCTCTTTTAGGGTAAATAAAAGGGGCACATGGTTTTGGTGACTTTAAATAGTTCTAATATTTAAAAAAAAAAAAGCATACCCTTATTCTCCCATTACCAGTCACTGAAAATAAACATCAAGTTTTGGGGAAGGCCCACTTCATCAAGTTTGCACAATTGCTACCTCAGGCCATGTTCCACAGCCAGCTGAAGGTGACTTGAGAAGAATAAAAAAAAAAAAAAATCGATAGATTCTGGAATCAAAAATCTCTCCTTGAATTAGGACACAGAGGACAATTCTACAAATGTTACATAACCATGTTCAGTGATTGGCAATAATCATGAAACTAAACAGAGAAACTGCTGATATACACTGTGGTCATAACTATAAGCAAAGTTGTTTTGAAATGAATCCATATTTAATGCGTCCCATGAAGAATGGCTTACATGTCCATGAAAGAGCTTTGTGAAAACAATTAGGGAATCTTCATGAGAATGGGAGCCTTGGGAGTTGAAACTCCCTCTGAGACCAGGACCATTGGTGATGTCTTTACAATGATGGCAAGATTATGCTTCAGAAAATGCAAATCCGTTTTAACTACTATGAAATACTTCATTAGTATGAATACTGTGGTGCAGTTTGGATTGCCTACCCCATCATTCCCTTTGTCTCCACACTTCCTTCCATCTATCTCTACTTAGAAACAGTAGTTCATTGGTGCATGGATATAAAATAAAGCAATAATTATCATTCACAAATAAATTCACTACAAGAACCCACTGCACAAGATGTATATTCCTTTCTGGGGCTAAATAGCATTTTGTTTCTGAAGTCAACAACGATAACCAAGTACTCCAGTGCCTCCAAAAACTAATAAATTCTCGTTTCCATTTCTCCAGCTCTAGTTGAGTGACTAGGTTGACTGTGTTCCTCTTTTGTTTACTTTGGAGTTTGTATAAATTTAGTAGGTGGGGTAAATATTTACAGTCAAGCAAGAATGTATCCACAGGACAATCACCTTGGCCCCGATCTCAGGAGGTTTAACATATTTAGGCTGAGCAGGGAAACAATGAAAATGTCAATAAGGGTACAATCAAATCCTGCTAGTGGCTATAGAAGCCATGCCTATTAAAACAAGCAGTGAACAGGAGGATACTGGAAACCCATCATATAGCCCAGTTAATCAGTTTTATTCTCACATAGCATGAAACCGAAGGGAATTTTCAAGAACCAATCTAAGTGTGGACAAATTATGAAATGCTAAATAAAATTTTAAGTACAAATTTACTATAGTCACACATGCAAAGATATAAATTTATAATCAACCACATTTTTATTCAAAATGTAATTACACTGATCTTTTGGAATCTGTTCTTATGTTGACTGATAAATAATAGTCGATTTTATAGCGCATAGAAACCCCTTTTAATGTCCTCTGCATTCAAATTTCATTCCCACATTCTTAGTTCTATCTTTCAGGTAAACTGACTGACAATGTGACCACAGAGACACAGAATTATGCTTGCTAGATGTTTACATCTTTTTTTCAAAAATGAGGGAGGGAATAATACACCTCAGGGTTTACATTCTTTTTAGATTTATTTCAAAATTAGCAGATCATATTATTAAAATATATAATATAAAATAAATAAAGGAAAACACATACTGTATTCACCAAAGAATTCCCTCTCATCTTTATGAAAATTGTCAATTTTTTTGATTATTGCAAAGGCCTTTAAACCATATGAAGTTCAGATAGTTACAAACGACCACTACCAGCTACAAATGGTAATTCAGTTCTCTCTGCAAACCAGTATAAGATTCTTAACTGACCTGAAGGGTACATTTTGACTAGGACACTATTTATTTTAATGGAAAGAAAAATGCACAACAAAGAAGGTGCCATTTAAGAACTCCCAATAAATCAAAGCAGGGAATTATTTGTGCAATAATACATATAACTTTGATAATGTTTAATGTTATTATTTTTAAAATAATAATCCTAACTGCTGACTTAGTAAGCACATATTTCATAAATTGCCTCTTTACCAACAATATTTCTTTTCTTTCATTTTCCAAATGGTACAAACTAATAATAAATGATACTAATGTTATTTAACTAGTCCACAAAATTGAGTACCGTAATATTTTGTGTATTAGTCGAAATATAAAATTAAAACTCATATATCAATGAAATGAAGTCACATTTCAAATTTATGTATCAATCCATTTGAAAAATATGGACTATTGAGGATGCCATAGCATTAAAAGGTACTTGAGAATGCTAGATGTTTTAATATATAACTTTAAAATATGGAGCCTGGAATTTACTCTGAAATCAGTCATGGATCCTGCATGAAATTCAAAATATTTATAGTTGTTTGAAGCTCGGGATAAGAATGCAGAAGTCCAATGCAAGCACATTGGTTATTTCCAAGTGGGATGTTATCCATTCTTAGGGACCCCTCTTACCTCTTTTTGTAGCATTTGTTTGAGACGTTTGTTTGTTTGTTCAGTGGTGTGATTTCATTTTGACTAGAATTATTTAACTGAAGGAATAAAATCTGGTCAGGAAAACGGGGGGAAGGGGGGAAGAACCCATAAAATACATTTAAAACATTTTTGAAGGCTCCCCTTTCTTATTTTTGAGAAATTAGACATGTCTATTTCATGTTGGAAAACTTAGAATGTCTTCTCAAACATGAGCAAATCTGCCCAATAAAAACATTTTTACATTAACACTGATATTTAGAAACCCTTAAGCATTATTTTATGATTTCTTCCTGAAGGCATAAAACCTCTCTGCCGGGCTCTGGAATCAATAAACAACAACGGTGTCAGGAAGACACACTCTTAGCCCAAACCCAGCAGTTTTGTTGTTGTTCTCTCTCCTGGCTGGGTTTTTTGGTTTTTTTTGTTTTGTTTTGTTTTTTTGTTTTTGAGTTTCCCTTCCGTGAGTCACATTGTACTCTAACTTCCCCTTGGAACCATATGGGGCAGTAATAAAGTGCCTCTCAGTACACAGCTATGCAGTGTTCCTGGTCTGACTAAGGGGAACACTATGAACGCCTTATCGTTGTCATAGATGGCCATTCAGCCATACAAAGCAACAGGGGAACCGGAAGCGAGTAGGAACAATGGATAATGGGCACTTTAACAGCTTTAGGATTTTTATGAAAAAAAAAAAAAAGCAAAACAAGTCAGACATGACCTTTGATAAAAAGCACAGGAAAGCAATGTCCTTAGTCATTTCTATTAAAAGCCTCTTACACATATGTCAGCCACATATGTCAGTCAGTTGCCAAAACGTGGGGGGTTTGGGTTTTTTGTTTTCTTTTTTTTTTTTTTTTTTTTTTTTTTGCTTGTTTGTTTGTTTTTAATAATTTAAGGAAATTGTCTTTAGGATTAATTCTTGCACATTGTAGCACTACTTACTGTTAAAACAATTAGGAGCCTTCATCAGCAAACACTAGGGCAGGCAGTCCCTTTCTCCGGAACGCCAAGCATTGTAAAAATATCTAAGGATTTAGCGCCATCTGCAGGAATCAGGAAATAAAACCTTTTAACCATAAAATTCTCATTGCTAGTATCCACTAAGGTAGAATGTTTTTGTCGTTTTCATCTGAAACCCTGCTACTCCTGTATCTAAGATGTATAGGACGTCAACAACAATGACTGACCCTTAGTCCTAAAAATATTTACTTGCAAACATCACTAAATAAATGTGTGTGTGTGTGTGTGTGTGTGTGTGTGTGTATCTGTGTAAAACAAAAGTAGTTAAAAGAGGCCATGAATTTGAGAAAGAGGGGAATTGGCAGGTGTAAACAGAAGGAAGGTGGGGAAATTATATAAATATATTTAGTTGGACTTAATGTTTTAAAATACTTTTTCTTGCTTTTTGCAAATGACGCCTTTGTCCAGGAAAGTTCTGGAAAAAAAAGTACAGCGGGTAAGATAGATTTGACTCTTTGACTCATTCATAACTAAGGCACTGTTTGAATCAATTTTATCTCTGTGCTGCATTAGTTAAGAGTTATCGCTTTTATGACCAAACACCATGGTCAAAGCAATGTGGGAAGAAAAGTATTTATTCAGCTGAGTCTTCCACATCATCCCTTCACCACTGAAGGAAGCCAGGACAGGAACTCAAACAGGGCAGGAACCAGAGGCGGGAGCTGATGCAAAGGCCTTGGAGGAATGATGCTTGCTGGCTTGCTTGACATGGCTTGCTCAGCCTGGGTTCTTATAGCATGCAGACCCATCAGACCCTGGGTTGGTTCATCTCATAATTGGCTGGGCCCTACCTCATTGATCACTAATTAAGATTCAGTGCTCCACAGGCTTGTGTCCAACCTGATCTTATAGAGACAGCTTTTTAATACGTGTTTCCTCTTCCCAGATGACTTAAGCTTGCGTCAAGTTGACATAAAACTAGCCAACACCTTTTTAAATTTTTTTCTTTCATGCAGGGGTAGGTTGTGTGCACATGGGTGTGTATTAGTATGCATTTGTTCATAGAAACTAGGAGATGCCAGGTGCCTCAATTTTTATGACTCCTGGAGGCTTGAATTCATGTACCCATGCCTTTATAGAAAATATTCTTGCCCATTGAGCTATCTCTCCCTATCTCTCCTGTCCCTCTTGCTTATTTTTAAGCCATTCTTCAAACACATACTTGACAAATTTTTCCAGACTAGACACTGTAGAGAAACACTGAGAGAGCCCTTCCCAAGACAGACCACTGGTCTCAAAGAAAGAATCCTTGAATATTAGTACCAAGTAATTCTGTCTCTGGGACAGGTTTTGACCCCCTAGCCTTTCAGTAAGACCCGTATCCCCTCTGGAAACCTGCCCATCCCACAAACGGTCCTTGCTGAACTGTATTCTTCAGTGAGAGCCAGGGGAGGCAGGAGGAAGGTCTGTGGATAGCCTTTCTGGAAACTTGCAGAAATCTAATGTTATCATCCTCCTTGCTCCAAGTTAATTGATAATGGGGAATTCTGCTTACATTTAAAAGAATCATCTTTAATGCCAGCTTGTCTATCAGGGAAATTTTACAAATACATTGTAATATAAAAAATAAAAAATTATTTTAATAAATATATAAAGCATTCTATTTTCTCCCAAAGTCATATTTATTCGTCAAGTATGTCCCTAAAGAAAAGACTAATTGACAGCTGCTATTGGACAAGCTTAACATTTACCACAGTCCTCTGTTCAATAAGTGAACTTAAGACATAACATCTCCTTACAGTAAATATGGCCACAGATTTTCTAAGAGCCCGTAGCTACCTTTTAATCACTAAATTTCCCCAGTCACACTTAACCTTAAAATGCTCTAATTTACAAAGAAATGCCTTGCTTATACTTCTAATACCTATTTCTAAGAATGCCAGAACATCTCAGAATAAAAACACTACATTTGGGCTAATTCTGTGCATCAAAAAATGATGGCTATATATTACTCATTTTGCCCTCTGCATAGTGATATTCTAAGACATAACACTCTCCCTAGCGTTTTATCCCAGAGCAAGGAAAGAACTCACTGCAAAGATAAATACCAATTGCTATTCAAGAAAATGTGAGCTTCTCAAATTTCATGTACTTAATGTTTTTTCTGCCTCAAGCTTTTAAGACATACTTTTCTTCAGTTTTCTGTTACTTATACAAGATGATAAACTCATAAATATAAGCTTCTTCTCCACTGAATAATGTGTTTCAGATGCTATACATTCAGAAGGCAGCTGCATAACATTTCTAAGTAAATTAATGTGATAATTCTCGTAAAAACATACTAGATGTATATCCAACCATGTGCTGTAGAAACCCTTCGATGGGCAAAGGAAATTACACATTCAAAGAAAGAGAGACACTAACAAATATGGAAATCAAGAAAACAGAGGGTCACGGGAAACTAATGTAACAGGACAGAGTAAGCTGAATGTGGTGTGAGTCTTTTTACAAGAAAATTTTGAAATATTCCAAGTCAAAGAGAGAGACCAGAGTCCTGCAAGTAGAAGGTTGGGTGTGGAAGCAGCTCCATTACCATAGGGTGGAAAAACAGCTTAAATAAGATGTCATCAGTAGCCAGGGGGTGACAGTGTTCACCTTTAATCACAGCAGTGGGAGGCAGAAGCAGGCAGATCACTTTAAGACCAACATAATCTACAGAGCAAGTGCCAGGACAGCCAGAACTACCCACAAAAACCATGCTCAAAAAAACAAAGAAAAGTCATTAGTTTTCTCAGAGTATCATGACTTCATCCATTTCCTCTGGAAAATTCTGACCCATGGAGATTACACACCGGGGTGTTGGATACTCAATCACAACAGGAGGGTTTTTGGAGGCTAACAAATTGAGAGAATTGGGTCGAAGGGCAGGACCTTTACTGAGTCCTGTGTGAGTATTCCCCTTCTCTCCCTGGTGAACTTCTACAACCACCATTATCTGATTGCCTTTGAGAAGGAGATGAGATGAACCTTTAAAGCAACTGCTCTGAGAAGTCAAATTTTAAAAGGAATCCAATTTAGATTAGTTTAATCTTTATCAACAGCAAAAGTTAATAGTCCATACCCAATCACATGCCAGCTCTATAATGAACAGATACATTTTAGCCAGTTTTGAAGGACGGACATCTGGAAATCAGCAGGCAGTTAAAAACTTGTTAGAGTTGAATGAAATTTTCAGTAGAAAAATCCAAAACAAATAGTAAAATTTTTGAAAAAAAATTCAGTGACATAGAAGACCTCTGAAAAGAAAATCATGTAATGAACCTTAGAACTAAAGTTGGATCAATGGGAATTTTTAACTATTATGAAATATTTTACATGATAATGTGAAAAGTCTTGATAAGTTGAGTAGCTGTAGAATTTGGTGTCTGTGCAGGCTAACTTTAGGTCAACTTGAAATGAGTTAGAGTCATTTGGAAAGAGGTAACCTCATTGAGAAAATCCAGATTGGCCTGCAGGTAAGACTGTGATGCCGTTTTTTTCATTAATGATTTGTGGAAGGTACAGGTCACTGGTGGGGGACAGGGGAGGGTAGTGCTGTCCTTGAGATGGTAGTCATGGTTGCTATTAAAATGCAAGCTGTAAAAAAAAAAAAACATAAGGAGCAAGCCAGTAACCAGCATTTCCCCATGGCCTGAGCTTCAGCTTCTGCCTCTAGATTCCTGCCTTGCTTAATTTCCTGCTCTGACTTCCATCAATAATGAACTACTACCTGGAAGTGTAAGTGAAATGAATTCTTTCCTCCCAAGTTGTCTTGATTATGATGTTTTATTACAGTAGTTGAAAACTAACTAAGACAGTGTCCAGTGGATGTCCTAGAACCAGTCTTCAGTGGATGACTGTCAAGGTGTTACAATTCAAAGATTATTTCAATCAATTCATGTTTATTAGCTGTTAATCTTGTTTTAAGAAATTCTCACAATAATGACCTTCCCAAACATTTGGAAATATTTCCAAAGATGTCTCTGTAAAAGTATGATATATTGAGCATAACGTATCCTTTTCCTCTTGAACCTTCACTGAAGAATTGGTTGCGGATTTTCGTGAATTGACTGAGATTTGTCATGGGGGAATAGCCTGGAAATTATAAGGATGGATCGATGAAGTATTTAATAGTATAATCAGGCATGTTGGATCCGATCAGTTAAATACAAGTGGCTAACTTAAAGATGACCCAAGAAGTGTTAATCTTGTTTAAGAGTCTCATCAATCATCAAAGTAAAAGTAGGTGTGGAAGAATTTTAAAGCATAAACTGGTTGCTAAGAACAATGTCCGCATTTCTCCCTAGCTTTTAAGTGCACAAGAGATCAGGAAAGGCAAGATGAAGTGGTTGTGCATTAACACAATTGTGATTTTCATTTTTAATCAATTATTGTCTTATATAGGTGTATGGAAATCAAAATATATTAAAATTTATATTAATGTTTTATATTTCTGTTACAAATATTCTCTGAGGTGCTAAAAGCAGACAATTATCATGCCTAAGATGCCAAACTCAAGATACTACAAATGAAACTAACCTTATGTTGGGTACTTGTATTATAAAGTATTCAGCTCTTTATGCCTGTTCAGACATTGTCTCATGAAACACTGGGTGGAGTTAAGCATTGTGATATATAGCCGTAATTGTACAACATAAGGAGCAGAAGCAGGAGAGTCGTGAGTTCAAAGAAAGCCTGGCCTACGTGGCAAGTTCTACAATAGCTTGTGCTACACAGTGAGAACTTGTCTCAAGAAGAAAAAAAGAAAAAGAAAGAAAGAAAGAAAGAAAGAAAGAAAGAAAGAAAGAAAGAAAGAAAGAAAGAAAGAGAGGGGGCAGGAAGGAGGGAGAGGGAAAGAGAAAGAGAAAGAGAAAGAGAAAGAGAAAGAGAAAGAGAAAGAGAAAGAGAAAGAGAAAGAGAAAGAGAAAGAGAAAGAGAAAGAGAAA
>NC_034605.1:9922271-9924744 GCF_900095145.1 Mus pahari | reverse complement strand
AAAGGAAAGGAAAGGAAAGGAAAGGAAAGGAAAGGAAAGGAAAGGAAAGGAAAGGAAAGGAAAGGAAAGGAAAGGAAAGGAAAGGAAAGGAAAGGAAACAAGAAAGGAAAGAAGAAAGGAAGAAGGAAGGAAAGGAAGGAAGGAAGGAAGGAAGGAAGGAAGGAAGGAAGGAAGACCATGTGAAACAGGCAACAACCAAATAGAGTAAACATAGATTCATGTCCCATGTGACATAAATTAAAGATGTGTAGGACACTGTTGGAAGTGAAAAATGGGACTATACTGCATCAGGATCACATGTTACTTTCTGATGTCAGATGTTTACATTCACTGTATACACATTCAAGCTTACAGCCATTGTTCAAACTTCACAGAAAGGTTTACATGTGATTATATCTTTTGGTCTGTTGTCAATCTCCTTTAAAGAATTTTCATACACACTCAACGATTATGGAAGGACAGACTGTGACCACCAAAATTGAAACAACTGGTGTCTGAAACAAGAAGAAATAAGGACACTGAACAGAAAACATGCAAAAAAGCATGGGAAGCAACCTGAAATGGCTGTGATTTCTGAGTATATATGCAGCATACTGAGGGTAAAGTTATGATCAAAGATAGGTGTTCAAATGTGTGCAGTTGGCTGACTCTTCGCAAATTAGTCACTATTAGTCTAGGTATATCATTTTGCAAAACTGTATTATCTCTTGAAGCAAAAATATTGTATTTCTTCATGAGTATTCCATATCTTTTATTTTTTGTCAGAGTATGGTCTAGGGATCAGCTACACCAGCATCACATGAATTCTGATAAAAATGCAGACTCTTGTTCTATACCTGATACACACTGAATCAGATTCTCCGTTTAACAAGATCCCCAGAGGGTTGTGTATGTCAGAATTGCTTCAAAATGGCTACTGTTGCTTGCAACGTATTTCCAAGACATGCAATACAAAATGTAGGCTCAAAGTTCGCTTCTGAGTCTATTACTTCCTCCTTTGTTACTTATGTTTCCTGTCCTCCTTCTAGAATGTCTCTTCCGCTGCTCCAGCAGTCTGCCTCTGTAATTGGCTTCTCAAACGTCTCTGTTCAAGCCTGGCTCTGAGAAGCCAGTTGTTCAAAGAGTGAGAAACCCAGGATTATACCATTAGCATTTGGTTTCTTTCAGTAAACATAATAAATGCCTCTTATGTGACTTGGTGAAACCAAGGCTTTATCTAACAACTCCAGTAAGATTTTTAGAAACTTTCCTTGAGAATAGATAGAAAAATTGAAACCACTCGGTGAATAGTTCTAGAGATGTCCTCAGAAACACACAATATCTGTGAGAGAGGAAACAAAATAGGCTGTATTTTGACCTTGAGCACTAATGAGAGGCTGCATGTGTGTACTTGAATGTCTATTAAAATCTGCTTATTAAAATTTTAATTTGCTGTCAAAGGCTACTTACATAAGGATGAAACTGTTTTATGATGCACTAGCCAAGTGTGGCAATGACAGCTAATGTTAATATAAACTGGGGTTTTAAGCATTAATATTCAAAAAAGAGCCGAAGCTGAGAGATGCACTTGGCCTTGTTTATACGATGAAGGAAATGCTTTGCATCTTCTATCCTGATGATCATAACAAACTGGTGGATTAAATATCTTATGGCTAAACACAAACATGGATTGTTAATGACAGTGAATTCCATGATGCCACGATGTCCTCTAGACATAGCCTTGAATGGCACAAGGTGGGAAGAGGCTGGAAAAAAACATGTTTGCTTCAAGCAACAGTTGACATTTCTGGCTTCTTGCCTGAATGTCAAGCTCTGTTTCAAAGCACTTTCCCTCATCATTTTGTGCCTTGACCTTGCACCTCAAGCTAATCGCAGATTACTGGGACTACTGTTGATTTACCTTTACTTCTGAAAAATACATAACCCTGTCAATAACATAAGGGTCAAGTACCTAAGAAGCCATATATTTAACATATGAAATAAAACAACAGAACCTATAAAAGTAACAGAAGAACTGTAGATTTGGAAGATGCTTAAACATTAACTCATTCTTAAGACCACATGAATCTCTGAACCTCCAATGTCCTCTATGACAGCTATAAACTGCAGTTGCAATGGATGATTGATTGAGGTTTGCAACTGAAATATTTCCCATAGGCTTATATGTTTGAATACCTGGCCCACAGATGGTAGTGCTGTTTGAGAATTTGTGAAATCTGACTTATTCCCGGATTGTGAGAGTGGGTTTCTGCAGATAAAACTTTGAAAATTATAGCATGGCTGTTGTAGATAGCCCTGGGGCTAATTATATTTGATGTTAATTCCATTCTCCTGTGAGTGNNTGAGAACAAGGAATGAGTCAGCACTCAGGTNATTTCCTGTAAACCTGCTTCCCACCTTAATTTGTAAAATAAAGGAGAGCTGATGATTGGGCAGATAAAAGGGAAGGTGGAGCAAAAAGTGGGAGAGAAGA
>NC_034605.1:9915082-9921441 GCF_900095145.1 Mus pahari | reverse complement strand
CCAAATTAAGATGCCAGGTGGACTCTATCACTATTCTCTGCCCATTTCATTTAAGACCAGGTATCTCACAGAACAGATGTGCCCTTTAGGCAAGGCTGAGTGGCCTGTGAGCTCCCAGGATCCATGTCACTTTTTCCCCCAGTGCTGGAGTTAGAAGACATGCATCCATGACTGGCTTTCCATGTACATGCTGGAGATTGAAATTCAGGTCCTCATGCATGCGAGTACTGAGCCATCTCACTGGCATCTCTAACTACCACAATAAAAGTACTGAAAATTGCTCACTCTCATGTTCCTCCCCATTCTCATTTTCTTCTCTTAGTATAAGTCTAAGGTGCCTAATCTCTTTATCTTTGCCGTTGGCTACAATTAGTATGAGTGAGTTTTCCTTATGTCAAGCACCCCATGAACTCCTCTGTTCTCTGGCCAGTCTCTGTGTTAACCACCATCTGATGCATAAAGAGCTTCTCTAATGAGGTATGAGAGATAGAGTAAACCATTAGGATATGGGTAAGTTGTCCATCCTCCAGTGCATGATTCTATACTGATATGCAATAGGGCCAGCACTTACTGCCTAACTGTACCCAGTGGGTTGAAAAGGAGGAGGAGAAGCAGGACAACTATCAGAAGGGAGAGAGAAGGAGTAGAGGATGACATGAAGTTGGGAGTAGGCTTGTAGTTTGCAGGGGGAAATCTGGAAGCAGTTTAGGAGGAGTACAGGGAAGATCTAATCTAATTAGATTCTATACATATATGAAATTGTCAAAGATAATATAATAAAAATAAATAAAATAAAAATTAAGCCCATTTAATAAAATCTCAGAATTCATATACTATTTCCCTTCTGATTTATTCCCATTGTGCATGAAGAACTTGCTCACACACTATACACAGATAATATACAGTTATGACTATAACAAAAATATGTTATAGAAAATTACATTGAAACATGTGCTAGGAGGAATGATAACAATAATGCAATGCCAAGTGCTAACTCTATGTACTCATGCTCTGCATCCTTCCATATACCCTAATGTCTCTAATACACATTACAGTTTTATAAAGGAATACTCCACTGTACACTTTGTTAGGTATGTTTCTGAGACTATATTCCCTCAATCCTCATGTAAAAGAGAAAAATTCAACTACCAAAGAAGCCATTAACATCACTTGACATATGTGATGGTTAATCTGGATTGCCAACTTGACTGAGTTGAGGGATACCTGGGGGGTTTAGAACTCTACACTCAGGTGTATGTTTCTGAGGACATTTCCAGAGTGGATTGGCACAGGGAAGAGTAATTGAGAGGGAGACACTCACTGCAAATGTGAGCAGTGCTATACAATGATCTTTGGGTCCTGATGGAAGAAAATGGAGGAGGAGGAAAGCAACCAGCACATGGCACTGTATCCTTCCTGAAGGCTTTAATGCTGGCATCATTTATCAAGGCCGCCAGAGCCATTCAGCTCAGACTCACACTATCACTCCACAGGGCACACATCCAGGCCTTTAGCCTCACACCAAGATGGCACCTTGGCTTGGAGATCTCTAGCTGCTTGGACTAAGAAGCTTCTTTTCCAGAGAATCAAGGGCCATTAGAAGACTACTCAGTCATAGCCTGCATGATGATCTACAGGTAAATGTGCTTGCCACTGAGCCTGATGACCTGAATTCAAACCCCAGAAACCACAAGGTGGAAGGAGAGAAAGGACTCCTACAGTGTCTTTTGACTTCCACACATGTACATGGCACAAGTTCACCTACGTGGATGTAGTGGATTGTATATGCTCAGCCTAGGGAGTGGCACAATTAGAGGGTGTGGCCCTGTTGGAGTAGGTGTGGCCTTGTTCGTGTGTCACTGTGGATGTGGACTTTACAACTCTTATCCTAGCTGCCTAGAAGCCAGTATTCTGCTAGCTGCCTTCAGATGAAGATGTAGAACTCTCAGATCCTCCTGCATGGCTGCCTGGTTGCTGCCACATTCCCACCTTGATGGTGATAGACTGAACCTCTGACCTGCAAACTAGCCCCAATTAAATATTGTCCTTATAAGAACTGCCTTGGTCATAGTGTCTGTTCACACTGGTAAAATTCTAAGACAGTGAAGACGAATACAATTAGTCAACCAATGTAAAATACTACTCAGTCAATCATATAAATGATCCTTCCAATAAGACCCCTTGGATAATTATATATATATATATATATATATATATATATATATATATATACTGTATATATAATATATATTTGTATATAATGTATATATATATATTCTGTATATATATATTCTATATATATATATATATATATATATATATATATATATACAGAATGATAGAATCAAGTGAAATGGTGTAAATTAAATATAATTGCTTCTATTCTTATGGAAAGAATATTGAGTTATGCAGTATGAAATTCCTCTTATCTGGCCTAGTTTGAAGTAGCTTGAAGGCATCTCCTCTAGGTGCTTTCTTTAAGGAAGTCATTGAACTTAAAGTTGTCTTAGAAGAGCTTATGGTTTCCGCAAGTAGAGAAGTCTTGTGGAGCCACTTTCTAGACAACAGTAGACATGTTTTTTGGCAGGCAGACACTTTCTCCATCAGTGGATTTATTGGCTGCTGATGCTGAGGTAGCAGGTTGGGGAAATGAAGAGCAAACAGCAGAAATTATACAGTGAGTCCCTGGATCCATATATATCTTTGACTTTATGTTTTTTAATATCTGAACCATATCCATATAGCCAAAATTCAATTTCTACCTCCAAGTGCGTAAATATATGTGCTACATTTCAGAGCGGTATGTACATTCCACAACGTAGCTGAAAAGCTAAGTAGAGCTGAGAGCAGTTACCCTCCCACTTCCTCCTTGTTTCACACTGAAATGGACTCTATAAATATCAGTGGTGGAGGAAACTGAGTACTTCAGTGGAAAATAAGAACTGTAGTAACTTGAGGAAAGCACTCAAATGTCTGTGGGCTTTGCTTAGATGTGAAAAGACATGTGGCTAATGGTTATGACTTTAAAATAAAACTGGCTGCTGCATCTTGTTTAGCTTAAAGCCCAGATAACAGTGGTGAAATGTGCATGCCTCCATCAGTGCTCTGGAAGTTCTCTCTCACTCCTTAATATATCCTTAAGTATAATGTTGGCATTTCATATGGAGACTATTCTAGCGACGAGATGAAGCAAAATATGTAATCAAACCTAACATCACATCCTTTATGAGGGTTTTTGAAAAAGGCAGTATTGTGACTGTCTCATTGAAATTCAGCACATGTAACCTCGAGTTATAACAATCTTTATTCCAGAGTTTTGTAGGTCAGCCACATCAGGTTCTGTTCAAGTCTACACCACCCCCGCCAAGAGCTATTCATAGTCTCCAGATTTCACGTTCTGATTTTGAACTGACAAAGGAGAGCAGCCACAGCTATAGGTTTTTTCTCTGCTTTTCTTTCCTAGGCAAGTGTGCTTGTCTAGATCCCTCCAGATCTACGTAGTTGCTGGCAAACCATATGTAACTAACTTATAGCTGGACATAGTGGCTAATAGTCCAGAGCTTCCTTCCCATGGTTCATAGTGAAAGGGCTGTGAGTAATGTCTTCAGTGTATTTAGGATTCTGTGTATTGACACAGATACCATCAAAATGGTAATGGTATTATTTAAAAATTTTGATTGTGAGACATAGCTTACAGTGATTTTCAGGCTGTAAACCCTCACTAAATGCTGACTGTCTCTATGGTTGTTTTAATAGAGACCCATAATTAACATTCTGTAAGATTCCACTAGTGTATAAATCACTTTCAAATATTCCGTGTCTATTTTTGAATCGTCAACTCTCATTTGTATAATTACCTCAGATTTTAAAATTAAGAATCTTTTTATATGTATAATTACTTCAAATACCTTATTTCCCATCTATAAATTCTGACTTTAGAATTACTTATGAGAAACTAAGAAGATGTCTGTGTGGATAAAAGCACTTGGTGCTCCTGCAGAAAATCTGAGTTTGGTTTCCAGAACCCACATTAGGTAGCTGCTTTTCCAAGGAACTCAGTGCCCTACTCTTTTCTGGCCTCCACTGACCCTTCATGTACCTTGCTCACATAGTTATGTCAGGAATGCACATACGCACATGTAAAATATATCAGTCTCTTAAGATAGAAATTAAAATTAGCTATGAATAATGATTTTAAAGTCCAAAATTTTGAGGAAAATTTACATTTCAAACCAATATCATAATTAGAGTTACATTTCTCATTCAAATCATTTTTATTTTACTATATATTCTTTTATTGAATTTATGTGTTTCAATAAAAAGTATCATAGACTAAGTGCGATATCACACAGGTATAAATAAAGAGGTTTTATTTCTCTTTACTAATTGAAAATAAGATTGACGATAAGAGATAGAGGTAGAAAAATGTTCAGAAACCATTGTTTTACATAGACACATAAAGTTCTAATAAATATATTTGTGTGGAATTAGGAAGGTATTCATTTTGACATGTAAATATATTTAAAATTTTGAGGTTTATTTATTTAAAGTGTGTGTGTGTGTGTGTGTGTGTGTGTGTGTGTGTGTGTGTGTGTGTGTGTTTTGAAGGCCAGAATAAATGTTGGGTAGCAAGGAGCTAGAGATATCATCAGTGACTGTGAGCAGGAGGAGTGTGATAGGAAAACCAGTAGATTTTGGCTGATGAATTTTTTAAAAAATGTATTCTCCAGAATACCATTGTTTCACACAAAAACATATGGAACTCAGTGCAATTTTATGCCCGGCAAACTGGTTCATGTAATTTTCTTGTTCCAACCAAACACACAAGGAATGAGAATTCTTGCAAGCAGAATGTCATATGTGGCATAGCTAGGCACTAATGTAGCTGCTGACCAATGACATACCAGGCAGGCTCAAAATATCATAATCAGACTTTTGTGCTTAGTATGCACACTCAACTTACTTCAGTAGACTCTTATTTTGCATAGATTATGCTGCCATCCTAGAACGCTGCATGGAGTCACACATTTACAGTTTTCTAGCGAAGATACTCACCGTGTGAGAGGTGTCAATAATTAGAGTGTGACTGAGCTCCTTCAAAAAGCAAAACCTCATTTTCAAAAATAATGTCTCTATTATGAGTAACATTAAATAGCTCCATTTCCATCACAGAAGTCATTTTTGAGTTATTAGAGCCTAGAAATCACAAATTCCTGTGTCATTGGTAGTTAAAAATAACAGAGAATGGTTATCTGAATATTACTAGAGGATTAACATTACCTCTGTGGACTATAATAGAAACCACTATTATAAAATATATAATGGTATGCATCTATGGACTATGCATACACTGGTGTCTTGCAACATCAGTTCATAGTTTTTCCTTTAATATACCTAACCTGCCTTAAAAGCCCATTGTTATTTATCTCCTCCTATCATTCAGTGTTCTGCAGACCACTTCTCTACTTTCTATTTTATTGAATATGGTAAATTAATCCATGATCTTCTAGTTATCATGTCAGAAAGTCACACTTTGATTTTTATTCAATTACTTTCCATAATTCATTTGGTGATGCTGGCTACTAATTTAATGAAACTGTCTCTTCGAGAAAATAACCCTTACTCTTTGTTTCTGTTAAATGATATTCAAGTTGTTTTATTTGCCTGTTCCTCTAACTATGTCATTACGATTAATAATGTTAGTGTATTAGTGTAATAATTTTCAGTGTAAATGTTCCCATGCTGACTTTTATTGAATAAATAAGTTTAAAATTGAGTCCCTACCATAACACAGAAAAATAGAACTAAATCAGATGCACAGAGAAACAATGCCATCAAGCTATCAAAGTTGTTTTCTCAGTGGAGAAAACTTAGACTCAGTGGAGTACAGTCCACCAGAGACAATGAAACTATTAAAAAATATTTGGCTGACAATTCCTCCATTCAAAGCTATTGTTTTGTTGCACAGAGGGGAAAGTGTGTGATACCTGATTCCACTCAGACCTAAATGCCTGGCCCATGGTAATTTTGTTCAATCACAGGAAAAAAAAATAGTATATTTTCAATAAATACTTAAAAGAAAGAATTTGAAATTGATATTCTCAATACCATGTAACAATGCTTAACATTGGCTTCACCCCTATAACTGTGCTATAGGGAGAGATGGGACTCCCTGTCATTTTCAAAATAACCAAGGTATCTCTGTAGAAAGAACCACTTGTTTGGAAATAAACATGTAATTTCTTTTTTCCCACATAACATTTTTTTTTATTATTATTTTCTTTATTTACATTTCAAATGCTATCCCGAAAGTTTCCCATACCCCTCCCCCCACCTCTGTTCCCCTACCCACCCACTCC
>NC_034605.1:9902124-9915071 GCF_900095145.1 Mus pahari | reverse complement strand
AGGGAGGGAGGGAGGGAGGGAGGGAGGGAAGGAAAGCTACTTTTTGTTATTTGTATGCTCACTGGAGCATGATCAAATTCTGCATGACCTGCCACTTGAATCAGAACTGAGTCCTTACCCTCCCACACCTCTACCAGAAGCTATTGATTGCGGAGAGTGACTCTTGAGCATCTACTTTTCAAGTTTTCTCTTAAATGGTTTCCTATTTAGGCTGTTACTTTGGGGGCTGGTGAGGGTCTGGGTAGAGGCTATCCTAGAAGCCTTCCATGTGTCTTCTCAGTGTGCATCTGAACTCATCAACATCACAGCAAAAGTAGGCTCTTTGCTCTTCACAGCCAGCACAGCTCATAGCATGGGCCTCCACTTGGTTTCAGGTTACAGCCATGGCCTGTACATGGAGGTTGTATGGACCATGGACATCAACATGGATTCATGTGGCAGCACAGGTCACTCACATCAACATGGCTTCCAGTGGCACCACTGCCTACAGTCGTGGATGTGGCTTCAGGCTGCAGTACAGATCATGGACATCCAAGTGACCTTCTATGGTATGTCTTCTGGTGGCTGCATGAATCATGATATCGCTATAGTCTCAGGCAACAAACAGTACAGACCACAGGCAATTGCATTGCATGGCCTTTGGTAGTAACTTGAACAACTGATATCAACTCAGACCCCAGCTACAGTTAAGGCCTCAGACTCAGATGTGTCCCTCAGCAGTGCCAAGGATTTGAACACCTTTATGGTCTCAGGAGGCAGCACAGTCCACTCGCTTCCATATGACCTCTTCTGTGGAAAAACAGTCTATAGACATTGGACATCAACATGGCTTTAGGCCATCCACAGATGATGGACATCCTCCTGTCTTTCAGAGGTAACATGGGCCATGGACATGAACACAGGCCATGACTACAGTAGGACCATGGACCAGTCATCTGAGTCATGGCCCTTAGTGGCAACATGAGCCCAGATATCACTATGGTCTCAGGTGTAAACTCTGGCCACCCATTCAATATGGCTCACAGCATTGGCACTGCCCCGGACTGCAACACAGAACACGAACCTCTGCATGGCCCTCTGTGGAGACACATGCCACAAACATCATCCCAACCCAAGCAAATGAGGCTAGCTGGTCACATGGCTGGCTGGCTCACCCCATCCCAGGGCATGGCACAGGCATGTCTTTTATCTCTTCTCTCCAATAGACATTTATAAAAGAGCAACCGTCTTTATTTCAGCATAGACACAGGTAAATATTTATTCGGAGTGATTTCACTCATTCATGCATTCAGTTTTCTAAACTCAGAACTGCCTTACAGAGGAAAGTCACCTGCCTCGTGTCTATAAGCAAATGCCAAAAATGTCTGAGTCTCATGCTGCATACACATGCCCTGTATACTCTCTGTAAAGACTGCTTACATTAGAAATGATCTTTTTCTAAGCTGCATAATCTCCCTCACAGGTAAACTGGAAACTCGGACATGTGCTTCAACTGAGAGCTTCATCCCTGTTGTTTTGCATTTTGTCCTGGGTTGATTTCTGACTACCTCCCCTTCTGTCCCTGTCCTGGTGTCTTCTGCAGGCACTTGTCATACTACACACTCCAAACTCCAGCCTAGTTGAAAAAAAAATCATCTCTCTGTGTTTCCAACCCTACACCTCTGTGTCTGCCCATCTCTCAACCCAAAGTGCTGTTCTGCCCACCTCTACCCATTCACTTCCTGTCCCTGGCCTCTTCAGCTTATTCTTTTCTGTGGCATTTGGCCCTTTGCAAGACCCTTCCTTTCTTTCCTATTGGATTAATTAAGGGCAGAACATAAGTTCTGTGAGTCATTTTTGTCACCATGAATTATTTCCAAGCCTCAAGTAAAGTAACCTGGCACTTTTAAGCACAGGTCACTCAGCAGCCACTTGTGCTTCTTTCTCTTCCTTATGGCTCATTTGCATTTGCTTTGTTCTTTGGGATAGAAAAAAAATCTTTGCAAAGAGTGGAATTTATTAAATGCTCTATTGTGATAGCACCATTAAGACAATCTAAATTTCAATTTTGTTAAATAAAAGAAACTTCCTCTGTTTGTTAGCAAGCTTTATTTTATGTTGATATATTTTATGTTTATAGTCTTTATCCATATGTCTACAGCTCTCTGAACAGTTCCTGTGATTTAGAATGTTCTACACACTGGAAATGAGTAGAGAAACTCTTCCTTGTCTCATGCTTTTCATACATAATAACAGTTCCCTAGCTTGATTTTACATTTAATACTCAACATATTTATATATTTTGGCTCACATATTTAGATAAACTATTATTATATAAATATGTAGCTACATTAAGTGTATAATATTCTAATATATAAAATATATAGTACATAAGTACTTCAATGTGTTTATCATGTTTGCTACTTGAGGTCTGCTTGTGCTCCATGACTTCTGCTCAGAGTCTAAGAAATGGCTTCTCCTGTATCATCACATTCACAATGCACCTTTAGCTACATCAGATTGGCAACTGTCAATAGGAACTCAAAGTTTATATAGATAACATCTTGGAATTGGTTCCATTTTGGGAGAAGGGAATCTGTGATCCTAATAGTTCTAATTTTAATTCCTAACTATGTTATTATCTGCCAGTACTATTGGAAAATACCAGTTATATTTGTGAGCTTTCCATTTGTGGAATAAAGGGCTGAGCTTTTGGAAACACATGGATCCTCGTGCATGATTGAAATATCTGTAAAGAAAACTTCATAGTCCCATCATATTAACAAACGTGACTAAGCAACTGCAATGCTGAATATTGATCTTCATTTTGACTGGATCTAGAATCACCTAGGAGACAAAATTCTTTAAGTTGATAGAGGTGGGAATGCCTGTGGTACGTTTTCATGGGCTGGGATTTAGACTGACAGAGGAGAAAGGAGAAAGCAAGTTGAGAGCCAGCATACAACATGCTTGGCTTCCTGATTGCAGAGCCAGTGTAAGCAAGCTGCCCAAACTCCTGCCACATGGCATCTCTGATGTGACTTACTGCACCTTTAAATTCTAATCCACAATAAGCACTTTCTTTTTTTTCAGAACTGAAAAAATTGTTGAGAGCCTCAAAGATTATTTTTTATATTATATACTTTGTGTCACTGATATTAAAAGCTTATTAAAATAAAAATAAGGAATTTCAAGGAATAATTTATTTCTGTTTTCATTATAACAACGATGAATTCATTACATTGTCGATATAAAACCTATTTTAAAACATTTTTCTAAAACAAAATTAAAATATTAAAACATCAATCTCGACTTGTAATTTTTGCACTTTACCTTGGCTGAATTTTCTTGTCATTCCCTTATCATATTATACATTATTCAGTCTCTAGCATAATTCCCCTGGCACTCCTGAAGTACTTGAAAAAGACATATTAGCATTCTAGAAATGGTAAGATTTCCTCACAAAATTTCTGAAATGGTTTATCCATGCCCAGAGAACTTTCTAGACCCTACTGTAAGAACTGATAATATTAAGAAATCTGAAACTAATAATGTGAAGAAAAATAAAATTCAATGTGAAAAAAATATAGAGAACATAAAGGGAAAACAATTTTGTGCACAAAGTGAACAGTCCATCAAGAAGAAATACAGGTCTTAGAAGATTTAACGTCAGAAATTTGAACTGTGACAAACAAAATTTGACAGAACTTGTAATTACTTAAAACCTCACAGTAATTAGAGATTAGAAACTTAGCAGGTATTAAAGAAACAATTATAATGTTCATTGTTTAATAATATAATTACTAAGGTTCATTACTAAATATACAGAGATACATGCAAGATAAAACCAAGGTATACATTTATAGAAACAAGGAAATGTCTGAAAAACATTTGTTAATGTATTCCAAGCTGGTATGAAATAAGTGATTTTCTATACCCATACATGTTACTACAATTGATCAACATGAATAAATACATATTGATGATATATTAAGGAAATCCCCCCAAATGTATTATATAGTGTCTTAATTAGGATTTTATTGCTGTAAAGAGTCACATAACCAAGGCAACTCTCATAAAAGAAAAGATTTAGATGGGGCTGCCTTACAGTCCCATTATCATTATGGTGGGAAGCATTCAGGCAGACATGATGCTAGAGAAGAAGCGGAGAGTTCTATAGCATGATATGCAGGCAGTAAAAAGGGACTTTGTGCTGCACTGGGCATAGCTTGATCATATATGAGGCCTCAGAACCCACCTTCCAGTGACATACTAATTCAAACAATGCCATACCGACTTCAACACGCCTAAACCTTCTAATAGTGCCACTCCCTATCAGGCAAGCCTTCAAACATAGGAGTCTATGGGTACCATACATATTCAAACCACCAGATATAGACAAGTACAAACTTAGGGTGTTTAGACTTTAATGGATGAAATTGATTTATATTCAGTAAAACACATTTATAATTTAAAATTTTGAAAGTGTGTCTAACAGTACACGATATGTTTCATGGTTTCTTGAGATAGACTATCACAGTAATGATATTTCCAGCTGAACACACAATCATGAATGCAAAAATCTGATTTACTGCAGCTCACCAGGCTGTGAGCGGCTTGTGTTATAAAATAGACTTAATGTTAGAAGACTTCAATGAATGTTAATAGTTCTGATATGTTTACAGTGAACCAAGCTGAATAAAATCTGGATATTCTGTAGTTTAGGTATATACAAAGCATTTTTGACACGATATTTTGTTTAACTTCTAGAGACTTTTCAGAATAATAATAATAAGTTGAGAATCAGCAACTTATGGACCAAATTTCCTGATCACAATGCTTTAAAGTTAAATGCCAAATGCAGTAAGAGATACACAAAAATGTTTCCACAAATTTTAGAATTTTCTAAGCAGATTTCCCAATAATTGTGAAATCATACTGTTTACATAATTTTAGTCAAACAGTTGACTTAAGTAGTGATGATAAGGGACTACATTAGAAATCTCAGGAAACTAGATAAGGCTGAAGATGAGGCAACTAAAAGGTAAAAGAAATAATATATAAACTTAAGAAGGTTGGAGTAGCGTCCAGAGCAATGACTCAAAAGTTACATGTGTGCTTTTTCCATGGGTCCTCAGACCATCCAAATTCCATTTCCAGGAGTTCTACTTGATAGCTCCAAAGCAATTTCAACTGTAGTCTCAGAGGATCAGATATGATACAAACATTCACATATACAGAGCCACATACTCTTACACATAAATGAAAATAAATCACTTTTTAAAACAGGAGGCAAATTTCTCTGTTTATTCATGTGGTCATCTAACACTCTCTCCTGCCTCTCTTTAAATCTGATCCTTAACCTCCTCCACTCCACTCCCCATCTCCTCTCTCACCCAGTTCCCTCCCTCTATCTGCTTCTTATGACTATTTCACTCCCCCTTCTAAGTGAGATTCAAGCCTCCTTGCTTATACCTTCCTTCTTGTTTAACTTCTTTGGGTCTGCAGAGTGTAGCAAGGGTATCCTGTATTCAATGGCTAATATCAACTTATAAGTGAGTACATACTATGCACGTCCTTTTGGAACTGGGTTACCTCACTCAGGATATTTTCAAGATCCATCCATTTACATGCAAAATTCATGGTTTTTTGTTTTTTGTTTTTAATAGCCGAATGCTATCCCACTGTGTAGATATTCCACATTTTCTTTATCCATTAAATAATTGAGGGACATCTGGGTTGTTTCCTGGCTATTAACAAATAAAGCTGCTATGAACATAGTTGAGTAAGTGTCTTTTGGGGATGGTAGAGCATCATTTGGGTATATGACCAGTAGTGGTATTAGCTGCATCTTGAGGTAAAAACTATTCACAGTTTTCTGAGAAAGAGTCAAATTGATGTCCAAACTTGCAATGTTCACTCACTAGCAGTGGTGGAGTTTTCCCCTTGATCCACATCTTTGCCAACTTATGCTATCTTCTGAGATTATTATCTTAACCACTCTGATCATATAGGTGGAACATCAGAGTTCTTTTTATTTGCATTTCCCTGATGAATAAGGACTTTGAACATTTTTTAAAGTATTTCTTGGCCATTTGAGATTCATCTGTACCCAGTTTTTAACTGGTGTCTAACTTCTTTCTTTTCTTTTTTTCTTGGATGTTTTCTTTATTTACATTTCAAATGCTGTCCCCTTTCCTGGTTTCCCCTCTGAAAACCCCCATCCCATCCCTGCTCTGCCTGCTCACCAACCCACCTACATTGTCCTGAAATTCCCCTATACTGTGGCATAGAGCCTTCATAGAACCAAGGTCCTCTGCTCCCACTAACGCTCAACAAGACCATCCTCTGCTACACATATGGCTGGAGCCATGGGTCTCTCCATGTTCACATCTTGGTTGATGGGTTACTCCCTGGGAGCTCTGGGGGGTCTGATTGGTTAATAATTGTTGTTCTTCCTATGGAGTTGCAAACTTCTTCAGCTCCTTCAGTCCTTTCTGTAACTCCTCCATTGGTAATCCTGTGCTCAGTCCAGTGGTTGGCTGCAAGCCTCGGTCTCTGTATTTGTCAGGCTCTAGGAGAGCCTCTCAGGAGACAACTATATCAGGATCCTGTCAGCATGCACTTCTTGGCATCTACAATAATGTGTTTTGTGACTGTATATGGGGTGTATCCCCAGGTGGGACAGTCTCTGGATGGTCTTTCCTTCAGTCTCTGCTCCATACTTTCTCTCTGTATTTGCTCCCATGAGTATTTTGTTCTGTCTTTTAAAAACTACTGAAGCACCAACACTTTGGTCTTCTTTCTTCTTGAGCTTCCTGTGGTCTCTGAATTGTATCTTGGGTATTCCAAGCTGTGGGCCTAATATCCTTTTATCAGTGAATGCATTCCATGTGTGTTCTTTTGTAATTGGGTTACCTCACTCAGGATAATATATTCTAGTTCCATCCATTTGCCTAAAAACTTCATGAAGTAATTGTTTTTAATGGCTGAGTGGTACTTCATTGTGTAAATGTACCACATTTTCTGTATTCATTCCTCTGCTGAAGGACATCTGGGTTCTTTCTAGCTTTTGGCTATTGTAAATGGCTTCGATGAACAGAGTGGAGCATGTGTCCATGTTATATGATGGAGAAACTTCTGGGTATATGCCCAGGAGTGGTATAGCTGGGTCCTCAGGCAGTACTATGTCTAAATTTCTAAGGAAACAACAGACTGATTTCCAGAGTGGTTGTACCAGCTTGAAATCCCACCAACAATGGAGAAGTATTCCTTTTTCTCTACATCCTCACCAGCATCTGCTGTCACCTGAGTTATTGACCTTAGCCATTTTGATCAGTGTGAGGTGGAATCACAAGGTTGTTTTAATATGCATTTCCCTGATGAAGGATGTTAAACATTTCTTTAGGTGGTCCCAGCTGTTCCATATTCCTTAGTTGAGAATTCTTTGTTTAGCTCTGAACCACAATTTTTTGACATTTATTTTATTTAAATGAGTAAGTACAATGTAGCTGTCCTCAGATATATCAGAAGAGGTCGTCAGACTCTATTACAGATGGTTGTGAGCTACCATGTGGTTGCTGGAATTGCATTCAGGACCTTTGGAAGAGCAGTCAGTGCTCTTAACTGCTGAGCCATTTCTCTAGCCCTCTGTACCGCATTTTTAATAAGGTTAGTTGATTCTCTGGAGTCTAACTTCTTGAGTTTTTTGTGTATATTGGATACTAATCCTGTATCAGATGTAAGATTGGTAAATATTTTCCCAATCTGTTGGTTGCCATTCTGTCCTATTGATAGTGTCCTTTGCCTTACAGAAGCTTTGCAATTTTATGAGGTCCCACTTGTCAATATTTGATCTTAGAGCATAATCCATGTGTGTTCTGTTCAGGAAATTTTCCCCTGTGCCCATGTATTCACGGCTCTTCCCCACTTTCTACACTATTCGTTTCAGTGTCTGTTTTTATGTGGAGGTCCTTGATCCACTTGGACTTGAGCTTTGCACAAGGAGATAAGAATAGATCCATTTGCATTCTTGTACATGCTGACCTCTAGTTGAACCAGCACCAATTGTTGAAAATGCTGCTTTTTTTCCACTGGACAGTTTTGAGTTCTTTATACATTTTGGATATTAGCCCTCTGTCAGATGTAGGGGTGGATGAAAGAAAATGTGCAACTGACAGGGGTAAGGAAGTGGCAGACATTTCAGAATGGGCCAGAGACCTTGAAGAAGGTTGTTGTCCAGGAATCAATGGAAGTGTACTTAGCTGTGACTCACAGCTTTGCAGATAAGGAACCTGAAGAGACAATCTCAGCCATGCTGGAACTGCAGTGCTTTAGTAGGGACATCAACCCACCAACAGAACTTTTGACACAAAATTTGTCCTGTCTACAATAAATGCAAAGACAAAGAGATGGGGCAAAGTCTACAGGAACTGCAAACGAGCTTAAATTAAGATCCATCCCATGGGCATGCACCACCTCCTAAAGCTATTAATGATACTCTGTTAGGCTTGTAGATAGGAGTCTAGCATGGCTGTCCTCTGAAAAGATCCACCCAGCAGCTGACACAGACAGATGCACATACCTACAGCCAAACAGTGGATGGAGCTTGGGGACTCTTATGAAAGAGTTGGAGGAGGAGGACTGAGACCCTGAAGCGGATATGAACTCCAGAGGAGGACCAACACAATCAACTAACCTGTACCCTTGGGGATCTCAGAGACTGAATCAGCAACCAAAGAACATATATGGACTGGACCTTGGCCTCCCCACAGCTTGGTCTTCATGTGGGTCCTCTTGAACAACTGGAGCTGGGTTATTGCAAAAGCTGTTGCCTGTATGTGGAATATGTTCTTTAACTGGGCTGCCTTCTCTGGCCTCAGTGGAAGAGAATGTGCCTAGCCTCCCAACCTTGGTGGGCCAGGAAAGGGGTATACATGGGGGTGGCTACCTGCTTAGAAGAGAAGGGTGGGGGGATGGGGGGAAAGAATGTGTGAGGGGGTGACTGGGAAGAGGGCAATGAACAGGATGTAAAGTGAATAAGTAAAAATAAATATATACAACAGAGTCAACTTACCTGGACCCTTGGGGCTCTCACAGTCTGCACCACCAACTAAAGAATGAACAAGGGATACACCTAGGTATCCCTTACATATTTAGCAGATATGCAGCTTGATCTTCATGTGGGTCCTGAACAAGTGAAACAGAGCCTATTCAAAAAGCCTGTGAGTGCATGTGGGATATGTTCTACTAGCTGGGGTGCCTTGTCTGGCCTCAGAGGGAGAGGATGTGCCTAACATCAAAGACCTGAAGTGCCAGGGTGTTGGGAGATTCTTAGCCTCCCCCAAGTGATCAGAAGAGAAAACAAGAAGGATAAGGGAAGGTTTGTGAAAGGAAGTGACTGACAGAAGCAGTGAATGGGATATGAAGTGAATAAGTTATATATATATATATATATATATATATATATATATATGTATGTATGTATATAGATATATATATATATATAATGATTTTAAATATACACAAACAAAGAAGGGAAGATTTAAGTGATAGTGTGCTTGCTTATATTTATGTGTTCCTTGTTTAAAAATTAGGAAACAAATATGAAAAACAAATATGAACAAAATCAGAAACACTTCACCTGAGATTATGAAATAAAACTCTGGAAAGACGGCAAATATAACAAGAAAAAGAAGATACAGGTATTGATAAGAACAAAAACAAGAAATATTAGACAGAAACTATTTCTTCTTTTTTATTAGATATTTTCTTCATTTACATTTCAAATGCTATCCCCTTTCCTGGTTTCCTCTCAGAAAGTTCCCTATAACCTCCCTCCACCCTGCTCCCCAACCCACCCACTTCTGCTTTCTGACCCTGACATTCTCCTGTACTGGGGCACAGAATCTTCCCAAGACCAAGGGCCTCTCCTTCCATTGATGGCCCACTAGGCCATCCTCTGCTACATATGCAACTAGAGACACAAGCTCTGGGGGGGTACTGGTTAGTTAATATTGTTGTTCCTCCTATAAGATTGTAGACCCATTTAGCTCCTTGGGAATGTTCTCTAGCTCCTCCATTGGGGGCCCTGTGTTTCATTCAATAGATGACTCTGAGTATCCACTTCTGTATTTGCCAGGCACTGGCATAACCCACAAGAGATAGCTATATCAGAGTTTTGTTAGCAAAATCTTGCTGAAATATGCAAGTCTCTGGGTTTGGTGGTTGTTTATGGGACAGATTCAAGGGTGGGGAAGTCTCTGGATGGTCCCTCCTTCCATCTCAGCTCTGAACTTTGTCTCTGTAACTCCTTCCATGGGTATTTCCCCATTCTAAGAAGAAACGAAGTATCCACACTTTGGTCTTCCTTCTTCTTGAGTTCCATGTGTTTTGCAAATTTTATCTTGGGTATTCTAAGTTTCTGGTCTTATATCTGCTTATCAGTGAGTGCATATCTAGTGACTTCTTTTGTGATTGGGTTACCTCACTCAGGATAATATCCTCCAGATCCATCCATTTGCATAAGAATTTCATAAATTCAATGTTTTTTTCAATGCTTTTAGTAACTAAGTAGTACTTCATTGTGTGAATGTACCACATTTTCTGTATTCATCCCTCTGTTAAGGGACATCTGGGTTCTTTCCAGCTTCTAGCTATTAAAAATAAGGCTATGAACATAGTGGAGCATGTGTCCATATTACAAGTTGGAACTTCTTTTGGGTTTATGCCTAGGAAAGGTATTGCTGGATCTTCCAGTAGTACTATGTCCAATTTTCTGAGGAACTGCCAGACTGATTTCCAGAGTGGTTGTACCATCTTGCAATCCCACCAGCAATGGAGGAGTGTTCTTCTTTCTCCACATCCTCTCCAGCATCTGCTGCCACCTGAATTTTTGATCTTAGCCATTCTGACTGGTATGAGGTGGAATCTCAGTTTTGTTCTGATTTGTATTTCCCTGATGATTAAGAATTGAACATTTTTTTCAGGTGCTTCTCAGCCATTCATTATCCCTCAGTTGAGAAGTCTTTCTTTTTGCCCCGTTTTTTTAATAGGGTTATTTGATTTTCTGGAGTCCTGCTTCTTGAGTTCTTTGTATACTTTGGATATTAGTCCCCTATCAGATTTAGGATTGGTAAAGATCCTTTCTTAATCTGTTGGTGGCCTTTTGGTCTTACTGAAAGTCTCTTTTGCCTTACAGAAGTTTTGCAAGGTTATGTGGTCCCATTTGTTGAGTATTGCTCTTACAGCACAAGCCACTGCTGTTCTGTACAGGAATGATTCCCCTGTGACCATATCTTTGAGGCTTCCCCACTTTCTGCTATATAAGTTTCAGTGTCTCTGGTTTTATGTGGAGTTCCATGATCCACTTAGACTTGAGCTTTGTACAAGAAGATAAGAATGGATCATTTCACACTTTTCTATGTGATAACCACCAGTTGAGCCAGCACCATTTGTTGAAAATGCTGCCTTTTTACCACTGGATGGTTTTAGCTCCTTTGTCAAAGATCAAGTGACCATAGGTATGTGGGTTCATTTCTGGGTCTTCAATTGTATTCCATTGATCTGTCTGTCACTGTACCAGTACCATGCAGTTTTTATCACAATTGCTCTATAGTACAACTTGAAGTCAGTGATGGTGATTCCACCAGAGGTTCTTTTATTGTTGAGTGTTGAGAATAGTTCTTGCTATCTAGGTTTTTTGCTATTCCGGATAAATTTGCAAATTGTCCTTTCTAACTCAGTGAAGAATTGAGTTGGAATTTTGATGGGGATTGCATTTGATGAGATTACTTTCAGCAAGATAGCCATTTTTACTATATTGATCCTGCCAATCCATGAGCATGGGAGATCTTTCCAACTTCTGAGGTCTTCTTTGATTTCCTTCTTCAGAGATTTGAAGTTCTTATCATACATATCTTTCACTTCCTTAGTGTCACACCAAGGTATTTTATACTATTTGTGACTATTGTAAAGGGTGTTGTTTCCCTAATTTCATTCTCAGCCTGTTTATCCTTTGTGTAGAGAAAGGCCACTGATTTGTTTGAGTTAATTTTATATCCAGCTATTGCAGTGAAGCTGTTTATCAGGTTTAGGAGTTCTCTGGTGGAATTTTTAGGGTCACTTATATATACTATCATATTATCTGCAAAGAGTGATAATTTGACTTCTTCCTTTCCAATTTGTATCTCCTTGGTCTCCATTTCTTGTCTAATTGCTCTAGCTAGGACATCAAGTACTATATTGAATAGGTAGGAAGAAAGTGGGCAGCCTTGTCTAGTCCCTGATTTTAGTCAGATTGCTTCACGTTTCTCTCCATTTAGTTTGATGTTGGCTACTGGTTTTCTGTAGATGGTTTTTATTATGTTTAGGTATGGGCCTTGAATTCCTGGTCTTTCCAAGACTTTTATCATGAATGGGTGTTGAATTTTTTTTCAAATGCTTTCTCAGCATATAAAGAGATGATCATGTGGTTTTTGTCCTTGACTTTGCTTATATAGTGGATTACGTTGATGGATTTCTATCATTAAATTATCCCTGCATCCCTGGAATGAAGGCTATTAGATCACGATGGATGATCGTTTTGATGTGTTCTTGGATTCAGTTTGTGAGAATTTTATTGAGTAATTTTGCATCAATATTCATAAAGGAAATTGTTCTGAAGTTTTCTTTGTTGAGTATATGGTTTAGTTATCAGAGTAATTGTGGCTTAATATAATGAATTGGATAGAGTACCTTTTGTTTCTATTTTTTGGAATAGTTTGGGGAGAATTGGAATTAGGTCTTCTTGGAAGGTCTGATAGAACTCTGCACTGAACCCATCTGGTCCTGGTCTTTTTTTGGTTAGGAGACTATTAATGACTACTTCTATTTCTTTAGGGGATATGGGACTGTTTAGATCATTATTCTGATCCTTATTTAATTTTTTTTACCTGGTATCTGTCTAGGAATTTGTTCATTTCATCCAG
>NC_034605.1:9892613-9902004 GCF_900095145.1 Mus pahari | reverse complement strand
TTTAGTGAGTCTGGCTAAGAGTTTATCTATCTTGTTGATTTTCTCAAAGAACCAGCTCCTGGTTTGGTTGATTCTTTGAATAGTTCTTTTTGTTCCCACTTGGTTGATTTCAGCCCTGAGTTTGATTATTTCCTGCTGTCTATTCCCATTGGATGAATTTGCTTTCTTTTGTTCTAGAGCTTTTGGGTATGCTGTCAAGCTACTAGAATATCCTCTCTCTAGTTTCTTTTTGGAGGCATTCAGAACTATGAGTTTTCCTCTCAGGAATGCTTTCATTGTGTAGCATAAATTTGGGTATGTTGTGGCTTCATTTTCATTAAACTCTAAACAGTCTTTAATTTCTTTCTTCTTTGACCAAGATATCATTAAGTAGAGTGTTGTTCAGATTCCACATGAATGTTGGCTTTGTGTTATTTATGTTGTTATTGAAGATCAGCTTTAGTCCATGGTGATCTGAGAGGATGCATGGGACAATTTTAATATTTTTGTATCTATTGAGGCCTGTTTTGTGACCAGTTATATTGTCAATTTTGGAGAAGGTACTGAGAAGAAGGTATATCCTTTTGTTTTAGGGGAAAAAGTTGTGTAGATATCTGTTAAATTAATTTGTTTCATAACTTCTGTTAGTTTCACTGTGTCTCTGTTTAGTTTCTGTTTCCAGGATCTATCCATTGATGAGAGTGTGGTGTTGAAGTCTCCCACTAGTATTGTGTGATACAATGTTTGCTTTAAGTTTTACTAAAGTTTCTTTAATGAATGTGGCTTCCCTTTCACTCAGAGCATAGATCTTCAGAATTGAGAGTTCATCTTGGAATATTTTACCTTTGATGAGTATGAAGTGCCCCTCCTTGTCTTTTTTGATAACTTTGGGTTGGAAGTCGAGTTTCTTCGATATTAAAATGGCTACTCTAGCTTGTTTCTTCAGACCATTTTCTTGGAAAATTGTTTTCCAGCCTTTCACTCTGAGGTAGTGTCTGTCTTTTTCCCTGAGGTGGGTTTCCTGTAAGCAGCAAAGAGTTGGGTCCTATTGGTGTAGCCAGGCTGTTAGTCTATGTCTTTTATTGGGGAATTGAGTCCATTGGTATTAAGAAATGTTCAATAAAAGTAATTGTTGCTTGCTGTAATTTTTGTTGTTAGAGTTGGGATTCTATTCTTGTGGCTGTCTTCTTTTAGGTTTCTTGAAGGAATACTTTCTTGCTTTTTCTATGACATAGTTTCCATCCTTAAATTGGTTTTTTCCCATTATTGTCCTTCTGAAGGGCTGGATTCATGGAATGATATTGTGTGAATTTTGTTTTGTCATGGAATACTTAGGCTTCTCCATCTATGGTAATTGATCATTTAGCTGAGTATAGTAGCCTGGGCTTGCATTTGCGTTCTCTTAGGGTCTGTATAACATCTGTCCCGGATCATCTGGCTTTCATAGTCTCTGATGAGAAGTCTGATGTAATTCGAATAGGTCTGCCTTTATTTGTTACTTGACCCTTTTCTCTTACTGCTTTTAATANTCTATATTTAGTACATTTGTTGTTCTGATTATTATGGGTTGGGAGGAATTTCTTTTCTGGTTCAGTCTATTTGGAGTTCTGTAGGGTTGTTTATGTTCTTGGGCATCTCTTTCTTTATGTTGGTGAAGTTTTCTTCTATAATTTTGTTGAAGATATTTACTGGCCTCTAAGTTGAATATCTCCATTCTCATCTATACCTATTATCCTTAGGTTTGGACTTGTCTCCTGGATTTCCTGGATATTTTGAGTTAGGATCTTTTTTTGTATTTTGCATTTTCTTTTATTATTGTGTCCATGTTTTCTATAGAATCTTCTGCACCTGAGTTTCTCTCTTCCATCTCTTGTATTCTGTTGCTGATGCTCCCATCTATGGTTCCTGATTTCTTTCCTAGTATTTCTATCTCCAGAGTTGTCTCCCTTTGGGTTTTCTTCATTGTTTCTACTTCCATTTTTAGATCTTGGATGGTTTTGTTCAATTCCATCACCTGTTTGGTTGTGTTTTCCCATAATTCTTTAAAGGATTTTTGTTTTTCCTATTTAAGATCTTCTACCTGTTTAGCAGTGTTTTCCTGTAATTCTTTGAGGGATTTTTGTGCTTCCTCTTTAAGGGCTTCTACCTATTTAGCAGTGTTCTCTTGTATTACTTTAACTGAGTTATTAATGCCCTTCTTAAAATCATCTACCAGCATCATGAGATATAATTTAAATCCAAATCTTGCTTTTTGGGTGTGTTGGGGTATCCAAGACTCTTTGTGGTGGGTATCCTGTGTTCTGATGATGCCGAGTGGTCTTTTTTTCCTTTAGGAAGGTTCTCATGTTTGCCTTTTGCCATCTGGTAATCTCTGGTGTTAGCTGTTCTAGCTGTCTCTGGCTGGAGCTTGTTTCTCCTGTGATTCTGTTAGACTCTGTCAGCACTCCTGGGAGTCCAACTCTCTCCTGAGTTCCAGTGGTTAGAGCACTCTCTGTAGGTAAGCTCTCCTCTTACAGGGAATGTGCATAGAGGTCTGGAGCTCAGATCCACCTATTGACTGAAGATGAAGGCCCCAAGGTACCCTGTCCAAGAAGCTCTGTTGCTTCTGCAGCCCACGTGCTCTCCTACAGAGACTGGTCTCTGAGAGACCCCAGATACAAGATAGCACTCTCACCTGAATCCCAGGGTCAGAACCCTCTCTGTAGGCCTATTCTCCTCAGTGATTCTAAGATCCCGGGTGTGCTAGGGCACTTGCAGCATGGAGAGTCCTCTGGGGTCCTTGGGACCATCCACTGATTTCGTGCCCAAGGTGGCGCTGGGCTGGTACCAATCAGAACGAACCCTAGCCACTGGTCGGGCAGGTTTCCTGTGTCCCTGTTCCCAATGTCCCAATCCCCTCTTGGCTGTTTTGGAACAGATGTTGCATTCCACTCACCAGTGATCCCAAGATCCTGGGTGTGCTAGGGTGCCTGTGGCATGGAGAGTCCTCTGGGGACCTTGGGGCCATCCACAGAGTTCATGCTCTAAGTGGCTTGGGGCTGGCCTGATGATTGTTTTTATGTGTTCTTGGATTCGGTTTGAGAGAATTTTATTGAAGAATTTTGCATTGATATCCACAAGGAAAATTGGTCTGAAGGTCTCTTTCTTTGTTGGGTCTTTGTGTGGCTTAGGCATAAGCACAATTGTGGCTTCATAGCACATATTGGGTCGTGTTTCTTCTGTTTTGTGGACTAGTTTGATGAGTATTAGTATTAGGTCTTCTTTGAAGGTCTGAGAGAATTCTGCACCAAACCCATTATGGTCTGGGGCTTTTTTTCCAGTTGGGAGACTCTTAATGACTGCTGCTATTTCTTTAGGGGTTGTGGGACCTTTTAGATGGTTTATCTGAAAGAGAAGTCAGTGTTCCTAACTGGATCTAATCCTCATTTAATTTTGGTACCTGGTATCTGTCTAGAAAATTGTCCATTTCACTCATATTTTCCAGTTTTTTCTAATAATATGTGGGAGAAGATTTTTCAATATGCTTCATTTCATCTTCTATAGCAATGTGTCAAAGTTTTAGAACTTGAAACTTTGAGTTTTCTTATTGTTGAGTTTTAATTATTTTTGTATGTTTTGACTTGCTTTTATCAAGTATTTTATTGCAGCAATGAAAATTTAACTAACATATCAACAAGTATAACATGTGCATAATAGCTATACTTGAGTAAAACTGTAAAGAATAGTTATTGATGCATAACTGATTTTCAAAGTGTTTTGAATTCAACTTGAATTCAATTTGAAATCAACTTTGTACATACCTTAGGGTTCATTTCTTTTCTTAATTCTGTTCTTTCATCATGTCTTAGTTTCAGGCTTAATTAAGTTGATATCCCTTCTGATAATAAAATACCTTTCAGAACAGCAGACTTTACTCTTCTTCAATTGCTTTGTCAACTCTTGGCCAACATTCTGATTAGACAAAATAGAAATACATTATTTTACCTAAGAAAATTTAATCAGGCCTGGGTTCAGTGATGGCTGCACTAGTCTAGGCTGAGCACTGTGCATTATGCAGGGAGTTTAGTGGTACTGAAAATTTTCTATTTTAAGCAGTGTGGAAATATTTCATAATCTAATAACTTTGACAAAATGGGGAAATGATAGTCATCAGACTGGGACAACAAAGCTACCATCATAAATAAGCCTGGCAAAACTATCCCTTGTGTAACAGTAATGGAGGTTTATGAGCCTAAAACTCACATCTTCCTTACCTACTAATATCTTCAAATCCACACACAAATCTACCCCTGAAACAGGCATTGGTTCTCGTAGTTTCTCAACACTTCCTAAATGAGACATATGGACAGAAGAGCATACATGCTTTCTGTAAGCAACATCAGGATGTTCGTTGACCTCACCAGCATCATTCTCTCAGTAGCTAAGATTAAGATACACACAGTCTTGAGTTCCAGTGTTTCTGCTTTCCACTGGAAAAAATAACAAAGAATGACAAGAGACAGGAGATGTACCCAGTTCTGTTTGTTTGTATTCTTTAGGGTAGTACTTTTGGAAAAACAGGAAGAAATGTACTGTTTCACAAGTCCACAGGCCAAAAGGTTACCCACAACTGGCTCTTGTAGAGAGCTCTGTGACAGAATGTACTCCATGCTTCTCTTCAGCTACCAGTGCCTGCTGGACAATTCTTGGCCTGCTGCATTTTCTGACATCATCACCACTGTCTATCACTATCCAAAGTCACTCTGTCTCACATACTCATCTTGTGTCTCTCTTATAAGAAAGGAAATAATGAGGTATATAGTCGATTCTAATCCAGGATCATCCCATTTTCCATAGTTCAGTATTCTATTTTCCTAAATAAAGTGATATTCTCTCCAACAAGGCCCTATGGGTATGTGGACAGGTGTAATTGCTTCTGATTTCTTTGTGCATGGTAGCAGTCTATCTATCTATCTATCTATCTATCTATCTATCTATCTATCTATCTATCTATCATCTATCATCTATCTATCATCTATCTATCTATCTATCTATCTATCTATCTATCTATCTATCTATCATCTATCATCAATACATCTACCAATCAAAATATGTACTGGAGAATTTGAGTTACCCTGCAAGGGCTGTGCATTCTGGTATTTTTTCAGTAAATCTATTTCTGACTCTGTCTCCCTTTCTGTCTTCTTTTCTCTCCCCCTTACCTCCCCTCCCTCTGTGTGTATGTGTGTGTGTGCTGTGCATAGTCTGATATATGAGCATGTTTATGTGTGTGAGTATAAATGTGCATGTCATAGCCCTGATGTAGAGATTAAAAGACAACCATTGGGTATTAATCTTCATATTTCACCTTGATTGGGAAAAGGTCACCTGTTGAAAGCTAAATATGTAATTATTCACGACTACCTGGCTCATAACTTCCTAGGAGTCTTTTATCTCTACTTCCCATCTTTGGAGTTGTGTTGGAATTACAGAGAAATGCTATTCAATAACCACATCCATTATCTAAAAGTAGGTCCACAACCTTGCGTGACAAATATTTTACCTACAGAGCCATCTTTACAGCTAGATTTTGATCCTTTGAAGAATGATCATGCAAGTTCAAAACACACCAAAGGGACTAGATTATCTCAGAGCCACTCATGTCTAAGAATGTTACATCCACAAGCTGGGCATAGTGGCACACACCTTTAATCCTAGCACTTGGGAGGCATGGGCAGGTGAATTTCTGAGTTCGAGGCCAGCCTTGTCTACAGAGTGAGTTCCAGGATAGCCAGGGCTACACAGAGAAACCCTGTCTGGAAAAAAGAAAAAGAAAAAAAAAAGAATGTCACATCCTTTCAAGAGCCTAAAATATGCACGTCATACATATTTCCACAAAAAGTCATATAACCCACATAAGGAGTCAGGTGGGAAATCCATAGACTGCCCCAGTGTTTTATTTCTGTGTTCCATTGTCCAAACTGAATTTCCATCTGCTAGTTTTGTCCTTAGCACTTTATTGTAAATTTTACTGGGATAAACAGATAAATATAAACCTAAGAAACCAAGAAACCATGTGGATAATATATAAGAACTAAAACATAATTACTAGAGGTCAGCATACCTAAGTAGTACCTAGCAAAAGGCATCACACTCTTGTGCTTTTCATAGGTGGAACAGCCTTCATGAAGCCTTATCCTAAATCTGGTAATATAGTCTTTACTTATAGACCCTGCCCTTTCCCCCCAGGAAGACCAATTAATACAGTACTTCTACACAGCTGCTCTGCTAAGCTAAATAACATGGCCCTCTTGCTCATGTCTTAATGCCATACTGACTCAAGTAAGGGAATTTGGGGTAGACGTAACTCTCTCCAACACATGATTGAAAATTTTAGGACATTTTGCACAGTCAGAAAGACTTTTCTTGCTTAGTAAATGCTTTCTATACAACACAGATGTGTTTCTCAATGCCTGGGAATTTCCCCTTGTGAAAATGTGTTGAGTCAACTGATTTTTTTTAAAAAAAGAATAATTATTGCCTGAGTTTAGCTCCACTGAAAAAGCATACAAAAGTTGTAATCATGTGCTTTGAAAAAGTGTCTTAATGGACTCCTGAAGTTTTTCAAATGAGGATGAAATGAAGGACAATAGCCCCAGGCCGAACAGAGACTTTGCTTTGGTCAAGAATAGTTATGTGCAGAAAGATTTAAAGAATGGGTGTATGCATACCATCCTAATCCTCAGAATTTGAAAACTTCATTTTTTTTATTCAAACTCTTACTGGTCCTTATTTTTGAGATGCTCATCATTGGAAGATGCCTAGCAAAGTAAAGCCTGGAAGTGGGTGAATGTGTGACAAGAAGATAAATGTGTCTCTGCCTTGCCTGTTTGCAAGGGGAATACAAATAAAGCTGCTATAGACAGTTTTCTTTCTAAAGTAGTTGCTGTTTGCATGCCTAGCTGCAATAGATGGTAGTTCTGTTTGCTCAGCAAACATCACTTATGGCCAATCACTTATTGTTGACCAGCTTAGTAGACGTGAAATAGTATCTCATTGTTATTTAATGTGAATTTCCCAAATAACTGAAGACGTTCGGCACTTCTTCGTGGGCTTATCTGCTGAAGTGTGTGCTCAAATCTCTTGCAAAATTTTTTGGCATATTATGAAAATTCCATTATGAAATTTTGTTTTCCGTATGAAAGCTTGTTTTCTTACTGGCAAGTATTTATTAAACTCATGCTTTGCTGATATAACCTATACTGTATGGCTTGATTTTATGTTTTCTTATGCAACATCAAGTTTCAAATACTGAAGTCCTTCATTAAAACTGATTCGATCCTGTCCTTTCTTGTGGCTGGGAATTTTCTGCTCTTATATCTAAGAGTCATTTTGTTAAATTCACACTCAGGGGAGGTTTGCTTATTTGATTACACTTACAAATTTTATATATTAATGTGCAGACCAATAATTCCATTTATTGAAAGGTATGGACCATGGCTCACACTGTTCGTATGCATCTATTTAGCAATATCTCAAAACTCAACTCTTCTTTCCCACTTGGATTCCTTTTGTAAAACTTACAGATCTCTAACTGACAGCACTTAATAAGTCTGTGTCCGGCTTCTCCTTCTCCTTCACTGACTTGTGTTTGTGTCCTTTTGCTAATACAACCCAAGTTCAACTTTTACAGCATCGTACTCTTTTTAAAACTTTTTTTTTGTTATTTCTTTTACTTCTGAGGTTATAATTACAAGTTTTCTGTTCTCTTACCCCCTCCAACACCACTCAAACGCTTTTCTTGCACTCTTTCAAATTCTTGGCCTTTTAAAATTAATTAGTGTTACAGGCACGTGTGTAAGTAGATCGGAATCTCTAACTATAACTCACTGTGCATCCATGTTGTTGCTCATATGTACAATTTCAAGACTGACACCTCCATTTTCCTCTCTTCTCCATATGGATAGCACTTTTTCTTTTACACAAATTCCTATTTATAGAAAATTTATTATTACAGACATCATTTTGTAATTTTTTTTCAAAATTTATTGCTTCTCTAAATTGTTTTTGGAAGGGTTAAGATTACTACCTTAAACCCTTATAGTTTACAAGTAGGTTGCAGCTTTGCGTTGCTTTTTTGGTTTTTTATTTTTCAATGACTACTTATTTACAAAGTGTTTTGTAATTTTGACATATAGGTAATACATATACTTTGGACATAGCAGTGAACTTGCTGCGCCCTACTTTGCCTTTCTTTAAGAAAGTATCTTGATGTCATGATATATTCCTTTCACCCTAAGCTTTAGAAATCTCAGACAAACTTGAGATTATCTATAGAGGACATTATGTCAATACCTTTAGCCACACCCTTCACAATTAGTCCCAATGTCTGAGTGTCCTTAGTTGATTGCTCATTAGTTCATTAGCTATAAATACTACAATGGTTAGAATATGGGATATTCCCCTTAGCCTCATGTATTGAATACTTGGTACCAAGCACTGACAGTGATAAGGAAGGCTATCGGACATTTACATGCTGCACTTGAGGGTTTATAGCCTAACCCCATGTGGGAACTAACAGGGGGCAGGGGAATGAGATGGGAGGGAGGATAGCCCACGTCCAGCCAGAGTTCCTCCTATTCTCTGGGCAGGCAGATGTGGGAGGGCTGCCAGACATGTTCCACTAGGCCCCGGGTGGGCATCCAAGCCACTGACCCCACTCGACAGGGGTAGAAAAGGGGTAGCCCCTGACTGGGGCCCCGGAGCAACACCCTGTAGCCCCAGGGTTATAGGGGAGAGGGCTGAGGGAGATTGGTTCCCGTGCAGAGGAGAGTAAGCACAGTGGGTCTTGATGAACAGAGACAGTCTATGGTTTTAGACCTTTATTATAGAATAGCAGGGGGAAAGAGAGTAGGTAAAGGAGAGAGAGACTGGCCATGGCTAAGAGGAGAGAAGCAGGAAAAGGAGAGAGAGGGAGGAAAGGCTAGAGAATAAGAAAGAGAGATTAAGAGGAAGAGAGAGTAAGAGAGTGAAAAGAGAGAAGAGAGGAGAGAGGAGAGTAAGGGAGTAAGAGAAGTAAGAGCAACAGCAAGAGAGTGTGGAGGGGACAAAGCCCTTCTTGTGGTGTGCTGTTATCTATACTGTTGCTAGGTAACTGGGGAGGAGTCTAGCTGGAAGGTCAGAAGCTTGGGACATTGCCTGTGTGACTACTAACCAGGCTTCTCTTGTGGGGGCTGAGGGGGCTGTAACTTCAACAGGAGCCAGGGATCCAGGAGACATGAGAGAACTCCTTCCATCCCATGTAGGTGAATTATCACCACTGGGTCCTGGGNTTCAACATCTAGCCTCAACTGGAAACCAGGCTGTCTGTGCATAGCCCAATGCCCCACAACCCCACACTTCAGTCAGTGTCTGTGTCTGTGTCTGTGTCTGT
>NC_034605.1:9888490-9892544 GCF_900095145.1 Mus pahari | reverse complement strand
TGTGTCTGTGTCTGTGTCTGTGTCTGTGTCTGTGTCTGTGTCTGTGTCTGTGTCTGTGTCTGTGTCTGTGTCTGTGTCTGTGTCTGTGTTTCTCTCTAAATTTCATCAACCAGCTTCTTGCAGCCTGCTTCCAGGCTTTATCCTCCATGATGAACTCTTCACTCTGGAATCTTAATCCAATATAAACTTATTCTTTCTTAAATTACATTTCTTGTGGTGTTTATTCAGAAACAGTAAATTAATATAGATGTCATGGATTTTTCCATCTTTAAGTTGTATGCTAACTTTAAGTCTTGGTCAACTCAAAGTCTTCTTTTCCTCCTCCTCTCCTTGCTCTTCTTTCTCCCATTTTCTCTTTCCCTCTCCTGCTCCCATCCCTCTCTCTCTATCCCTCCTCTCTTCTCCATTTCCTTATCCCCCCTCTCTGTATGTGGGTTGGAGAGGGGGCTAACTACGAGACTAAGAGGAACAGAAGTTTTCAAGTATGTCTATCAAGCTGTTTTGTCTTTTCAACTTTTTATTCTTAACTTGAGACACTTATCACATGGAAAATCTTGATGCTAAGTTCTTTCTTTTTCTAGGGAGCATTTCACCTTTGCTTTAAACAATGCTCTTTTGGAGAATCAATAAAAAAAACTAAACTAAGTACAATGCCACAGGTCCTCAAATGCCCTCAAACCTTTCTTAGTGTTTGTCTTACCCTTTTATTGTTGATGAATTGAATCTTCATCCATTCAACTGTCTAATACAGATATCAGAGCTTATTTCTTGAAGTGGGTACCTCCTACAGCCCACACTATTAGAACAGATTATACCCTGCTGGCTATTCTGTTTCTACATCTCTTAAGACCTCCTCATCTCCTACACATTCTCTTACAACATTTAGCCTACTTTCTTATAATTGTCATCATTTGCTACAAGTTTGTCCCTTCTGGGTTCTGTCCTCCCACATCTGGAGAAACAACTTGTAACTCAAGGTCCAGATGATATGGTATTTTATACACTTAAGCCCATTTATGTATATAATTGGTCTAGAATATTATCACTTTAGTGAATGTGCTAATGAAATAATATGTGTATCCTGCTTCACGTGTATACAGTCAATGACGTTCATTGTTGATGGAGTCATTTTCTCTAATAATTTCTGTGTATGCAGTTGTTATTATATTTGTATTAATTTCTTGAGAATTTCACACATCTATACAAAGTATTTTGATCATTTCACCATAAATTTCTCTCTGTAACTTCTTCCAGATCCACTCCCCACACCTGCCAAACTCCCAACTGACCCCTACTCCCCATCTCTCATCAATCCAATGTGCTCTGTCCATATGTCCACAGACTCACAGCTGTGGGGGGCAACCACTTGAGTATGGTTGACTTACCAGAAACTATATACTTAAAGAGAACCAACTACCCTTCCTCTGGAACCAGTCATCTGTCAATAGCTCATCAGGTAGGAGTGGGGGACTCAAGACTCTCATGCTTTATACACTGAGTCTTTTATTGTCTTACTCTTGCTTAGGTGTTTTACAGGCAACCACAGCTGCTGTAAATCCATGCTAATATCATGTGCAAAAAAACATTGTTTGGCTTCAGTTCTCTCCAACTTACCACTCTTTGACCCCACTCTCCTAAAGCGACCTCTGAATCTTGTGAGGAGGATTGTGATATAGCTGTCTCGGCTGTGGATGAACACCTCAAAACAGTTCTCTATGCATTGGCCAGTTGTGTGTTTCTGTATTAATTTCCCTCTACAGCACAAAGACATGTCTCTGATAAAATCTAAGAGGTGCACCATTCAATGTTATATCGATTAACCATTCAGGCAATAGTCTAATGCTATTTAGCAAGCTGATATTAGTAGATTAATCCCGGGCTTGTTCATTCTGCACCCATAAATTCTTGTCCATATTTATTGTGCTAGGCATGCATTTTTCTCTGTGGAATGGTCCTCATATCCAGTCAGAATGAATTGATTACCTTCCCAAAGCGTTTGTACAGGTCCACAGGCATATCTTGCCATGCAGCATATCATTATGCCTCCAATGTTTTCAGATAGAAAACCTGTTGATGACTTTTCTCCTACAGCAGCCCACACAGCATGAACTCTGGATAGCAGAGAAGTTCCCTAGTCAGTACCAACTTTATTTCTCTATATCCTGTGAACAGAATATATGATGTCTTTAATACTGGAATTATATCATCAAATTCTTCTGGTTTGTAACCAAGATCACTGTCAATGACCTGCAATGTTTTGGAGGTCTCTGCAGCCTCCAAACTAACAGCTTAAGGTAAGGTATGGTACACTTGGAACTAATCTTTTTATTTGGCAACAGATGTATCTGGGAGAAAAGTTATACTCTGAGGTAGTATGCTATTTCAATTAATCACACATACACACGTATGTATAGACATATATGTGTTTATAAATATATGTCAAATTATATGTATTTCTAGATATACATTTATCTATTATATATCATTTATATATGTTTTATACACACACTACATACATTCCTACATACATATCTGTATTTTGAGAAATGGCCACCAGAGGGCAGGAAGAACCAACTTATAAAGTTTATTTGTCTTTTATGATTTTGTTTCCTCATTCAACTTATTATGTCTTCAGTTGTATATTTTATTATAAAGAATCATTACAAAATATTTCCAAAGTTCAGGTGAAGTAGCTCCTGTGTAGTTATCAACTTGTGCTTTACATTTGTTCAATTTTCCCACAATCACCTATATATAAGAATGTGTTTTCTAAAATGGCATTTATTAAATACATATGCAAAATTAACCTAATGGCACCCAAATATTTCATAATTATCATAGACATTATTGCTCCATTTACCTTTGTTAAGTTGCTTGTATTGAGCAGAATATGCTGTTTATTGAATGGATAATTGAGCAGATGTATTTGCATTCACATATACGTATGCATGTGTGTATTTTCATTATGTATATGTATGTGTATATACTTGTCTCCTTCTGCCATGAGAACCTGGCAAAAGTTTTCCGTGTGTTAACATAAACTACGTCATCAAAATTTGAGGTTTCAATAATTTCTTGTAAAGTATGCTTGTACATTCTTCAAGTATTTACATTTGTAACTTTGGTTTCTGCCAAATTACTACGTAAGAAATCTAAAATGACCATTAAAAAAGAAGGCATCCCTAGACCAAACTACGCTTTTATGAAATGATAGAAATCATTTGAAGATAGAATAAGATTTCTATAGATTTATGAACTGAAACTGTGTCGCCATGAGTAATAAAAGCTTATCAGAGAGTACTAATAATATTGGACATCTGAAAATGCATCTTCTTGCAAATGGATACTTCCATGTTAATTTGCATAAAGATCGAAAGCAACAAAAAGTTGTCTGACAGTTAATGGCTTAACTCTCTGCCATTTTTACAAAATATAAAAAAAGAGAACAGGAGAAAAATGTAGTTTTCCACATCCACAGTGCGTCTGCCATGAGCACTTGAAAAACTCAAACAAATGAACAGATATGTAATATGGCAAGAGAGAAATTAAAATAACAAAACAAAACTGTGGGTCGAAATTGTAAAATTGTTGAATTCTGCTAAGTTATTAATAAGTTATTAATAAACAAAGTGAAGGGTACAGAATTCTAGTACTGTAATATGACAAATCCTCAATTTTTGTAATCATTTCAATAATGCTAATATTTTCAAAATAGCTATTTACCTTTGTGTTTATGGGATGGTTTTCTGGTTCCTTCTAGATGTTTCAGCTTGTGACTTAACTGAATAAGACCTAAAAATCACCTGGGAGACAGTCTTGTAGGCATTCCTTTGAGGGATTATCTTGTGGGAAGACCCTTGGGTTTTTTTTGTTTGTTTGTTTGTTTTGTTTTGTTTTGTTTTTGCAATTATAATTACATTTCTCTTTTCCTTTTCCTCCCTCAAAATCTGCCTATATACTCTTTGCTCTCTTTAAAGTTCATGACCTCCCTTATTTTTAGTTCTTATTACAGTCAATAACCTTCCAGAGATGTTTAACTTTTTTTTTTTTTTTT
>NC_034605.1:9884167-9888455 GCF_900095145.1 Mus pahari | reverse complement strand
AGGGTTTCTCTGTATAGCCCTGGCTGTCCTGGAACTCACTTAGTAGACCAGGCTGGCCTCGAACTCAGAAATCCGCCTGCCTCTGCCTCCCGCGTGCTGGGATTAAAGGCCTGTGCCACCAGGCCCGGCGATGTTTAACTTTTAATCCCGATTTTTTAATTCAATAAGACACACCCTAAAAATCATATTCCTATTATATCTCCTCTATTACTAACATGGCAATCTCCTCAGTGTAGCACTCATCACTGCAATGTTCAAGACAGCTAATATATTCAAACCGATTTTTTCCAGGATACTAGGAGCATCAATCTAAAACATCTGATGCTCAGAAAATAATCCTGAACCCCAGCCTGTTTGCAGGAAGGACAGCGCGCTGGACCTGGGCTTTAGGCAGGTTGCTAGGAGACGGAACACCAGGGCTCACTGAGGATTTGGGAGAGAGGTAAAGCACAACCAAACCCAATTGCTTAGGTCCTCTGAAAGATGGACTATGCTCTCAGCCAATCAGAGCATCAAGCGACCTCTCCATCAGCCAATTAGACTGCCAGAACTCCAGCCTATCATGGCATTACCCTTGAGGTCCCTGGAAAGCTCTCTGGCAGTTTCAGTAGGGTAGAGGCTGAGCCTTTGAGNGAAGGGGAACCATGGAAAAAATGCCTACAGTGGGCTTGGGCACCTGGAAGGTGAGGAGACTCACCGGTGTGGGTCGGGCTAAGGGTCCCGGAGCCTGATGAGTACTTGCTCAAAAACAGCCAGGGGCGCGAGACTTCTTTTGCTTAGGCTGATTCCTTCCAGACCCGGGCTCTGATGAAGGTTTTGCCTCCGGACGGATTAAAGGAGAGGTCGACTCTCCTGTGATCCTAAAGCACCTGCTCCCTACGAGGTTGCAGAGCTGTTAGACTAACTTTATAGAAAGCAACGTGATCTTAACCTACCCTTGTGTAAGCTAATCACGGACCCCCAGCCTCCGAAAAATCATTTATGCCAAGTGGCACTTAATCTCTGCACAGCAAAACCGAGTGTGTATGAAATGGCCACAAGGAAGCGTGCTACTTTGCATGCTAAAACAAACCAAATAAAAATAATTAAATTAAATAATGGCACCGATGGAAGTGTAATGTCTACTTCTGGAGTCCACTTAGCGACTTGCTAGTAGTTACACTGCTTGCTCGGTAGATTTTGAATGTAGGGCAAAATGAAAGTGAAATTGAATAGCTGAATAGGCCTACCTGACTCTGGGACAAGTTAGGGGTGCGGGGGGGAGGGGGGAGCATATCAAAATTTGTTTTTGTTTTAATAAAAAAAGGTAAATTTAAAAATTCTGTTTGGAGGAAGGTTTTCAAATAAATGTTTCTCCAGAAATATTTGTAAACAGGGTGGTTGGTGATTTGAGTGTTCTTTGGTATCACATAGTGAACGCTGAAATGAAAGAAGTGTCAATAACATAATAGATAAATAAAAATTGGGGAAATCACCCTCCCAACACAATGAAAGCCTTTATCTCCTGAAGACACAGGAATATGACTTTCAAAATATGTGAAGGCAATGGAAAACCATAGCAAATGTGACACTGATTGATGACCTTAAATAATGTAGCTATGCTAGATATGTATGTTGCCTTGACATAATAACCAAGTCATTTAGGACAAAGCAAGGAAGAGATCAAATTCAAGGCAAGCTTGGGCTATACTTTTCATATTTGATGGAAATATCTGTGTCTCACTAAGCCTGTGTGTACCGTACAGGTATTGAATGAGCCCTTGTGTGTGATACTTGTTTGATGTTTACAGTTGATTCATGCATGAGTGCTAAATATCAGACTGCTTCCTGCCCCAGCTGCTCTTACCCCTTCTGTAATCATTCAGTAAGTAAGACACACAGCTCAGCCCTCTGCAAGAGCTATAAAGCCCCCTTTTTCCAGAATGAGTAAAGATGCCAGAACAGAATATTAATCGTATTCTGACTATGATGTTCCATTCTCTATCCTTTGGTCTGGCTGATGTTCATACTGCTTTAAAGATTTGAGTATTTATGTATTGCTTGGCTATATTTTCCCACATGACAGAAGAAACTTTCCTTGTGTTTGGTTATGTTACAGGCCTCTCCAGGAGAAGTGACCGATGCGGTCAAGGTGGCTATCAACCTGGGCTACCGGCACTTTGATTGTGCTTACTTATACCACAATGAGAGCGAGGTCGGAATGGGAATCAATGAGAAGATCAGGGAGGGCGTGGTGAAGAGAGAGGATCTCTTTGTAGTCAGCAAGGTAAGGCTTCTCCATTTCTGCAGTCACAGCTACTGGCAGAGCTGGAAGCATCTTGCCTAGAGGAGTTGTTCAGTTTCCTTATGGGAATCGGTGCTCTGGGGATGCAGTTGTTTCTTCTCTAGCTTTGTGAACTGTGAGGTTACATTATGCTTGCTTACATCTTTGTTTCATTATTTAGCCATTCAGCTGGACACACAGCCAATCAACAATACATTCATGAATGAAAATCTTGGTTGAGTGACAACACCTTTGTGTCTGTAGTGAGCAGAATAAAGTCCAAGCCCTTGCGAATCCTTGTCTACTACATAGATGGGCCTTAACTGGGAATCCCCTGCTTGAGATGATCAAAGGGCATATTACAAAGGCCACACAAAGAAATTGACTCTGTGGTGATAGCTTTGCAAACAGGAAGCAAGTCAATCATGCGGTATGCATGAATGCAGCAGGTGTGGGAGTCTCTCTGAAGCAGAGGGAGGCTGGAGGAATGGACAGGGGTCAAGGCACCAAAGTCCTGGTGTGTAAGATGCTTGCACTTTTCCTTAAAATGTAAGGGGTTGAGAACAAAAGCTGTTTCTAAGTCAGGCGGTTTCTTTTACATGTGTATGAGACATATGCAAAGGGCATGGTGGTATCTGAGAGGAGCAGGCACTTTAAACAGTGTCATTGACAGCACAGGTGAGAGGTGACAACTGTGCTCCCCAGTGAGGAAGGGGTGACGAAGTGGAAGTGGATACGGAAGAGAGGAAGCAAATAAACTCTGTAGGAAACACAGTCAAACTAACATTTAAAGCTACTTTTTGTCAAGTGTGGTACAACTATCGTCTATAGTTCCACGTTTCTGGGGTGTTTCTGTTGTAGACTTAGCTTCTGCCTTTGTGATCTAGTAGAGTGCGTGGAGAGGGCGTGGGGCACAGTTGTTAAAGAGGAAGATTTCCTTGTGAATCTTCAGGCAGAGGGATTAGGAACTCAGGATTTCCACATCTGCATAGTAATTGTATACTACTTCCAAGTGGGTGTTAGCCATCAGTGAAAGTGTGCTGGTCCTTGTGGGGATTTGGAAGAATCCCTGAAATGTAATGAAAATTGAGGAAGTTATATATTTATTCACAGTAGGAAATTAGTAGTAGTAGTATGATGTGTTTACATCTAATTTGAGTTTCTCCCTGTCTTCTCTGTCTCTCTGTCTCTCTATCTCTATGGCTCTGTATCACTCCCCCCTTCTCTCTCTCTCTTTCTCTCTGGAATGTGTGCGTCAGTCTGTGTCAGTGTGTGCATGTATGATGTGAGGGTGATGTATGTTCACATATATATGCCTGTATTCATATGAAGAAGCCAGAGGAGGATGCCAATGATGCCCTCTAACACTTGACCCATCCAGTTCCCTGGAGACAAGGTCTTGTTTACCCATAGCTACAAGAAGAGAGACCGTCAACCTAAATGATGGCCAAATTCATAAAGGAAAGCTTTGGGGGTTATTTTGTTTGTTTTTGTTTTGTTTCCTTTTGTTTTGTTGTAGATGGGTTGTCCCTAAAGGTTGGGTTCAAGAGATCAGCATTAACCATGGGAAAGATGTGGGTTTTTACAATTCAGGAGTTGGTAGTTCCCAAATGAGGTATTTGGCAGGCAAATATAAGCCTGCCCAACATAAGCATAACAAGTTGGTCATAACAACCTTCCAAAACAAAGACAAAGGTGGACTTATCAACTTTTTGAGACAAAGGCTTGCTTGCAAGGTGATCATAGCAGCCTCCTGAAGCAAACACACAGTTGCCTTTTCCTGGAACAGACAGTACAGAACCATTTGTGGTTTAGGTTACAAGTGGAGCACAGGCCAATCCTTGAGAAACAGATTTAATCATAAACAGAAGTGAACCTAGTTTGCCTTTACTATAAGATGGCTTTCCAGCCCAAGATGAAGACCAGCTGGATTGTCAGTCTCTCACTGAACCTTCAGGTAGCCTAGTAGCCTCAAGCCCAAGCAGTCATCCTGTCCCCTTGTCCCCTGCCCAGTTCTTTTTTTTT
>NC_034605.1:9879250-9883662 GCF_900095145.1 Mus pahari | reverse complement strand
AGGTTTCTGGGCTAATATCCACTTATCAGTGAGTGCATATCAAGTGAGTTCTTTTGTGATTGGGTTACCTCACTCAGGATGATATCTTCCAGATTCATCCGTTTGTTTAAGAATTTCATAAATTCATTGTTTTTAATAGCTGAGTAGTACTCCATTGTGTAAATGTACCACATTTTATGTATCCATTCCTCTGTTGAGGGACATCTGGGTTCTTTCCAACTTCTGCCCTGCCCAGTTCTAAGTCACAGGAAATATATCTTTTTAACCAGGGTGCTGAGGATTAGAGCTCTGGTCCTCATTTTTATTAATAGACTGTAGCTGCTATTCATTTTCATGTCTTGATCTATTAACCTATTAATTTACATTTATACTTGCTTGTATGAAGCCTCAGGCTGGCTTCTGTGACCATTAGTACAAATGTAACAGGGGGAAAGTGCAGTAAATACAATTATGTATTTTTCTATTTTTTGTTCTGGGGGGGGGGATGTCTGCATAAATATGAGATGGTTAATACAGTGCAATCCAAACCCATCTAGCTTAGCCTGAATGGTTACATAAGATGTGCAGTAAATAGAAACTTAATCTGTCTGTGAGTTGGAAAAAACGATCTCCACATAGGACTCCCTCCCCTGGATTTCACTTTCTTCATTTCTGTGCATCCAAATCCCCTGCATCCTCCCAATGCCTTCCTGTGCTGGACCTGAGGAGGGAAAGCACCCAGCTGTGAAAAACTCAGTCATCCGTGTTTAAGGATAATGTGGGGTATTGAGGTCTGAACCCCAGAATGGCGATAATTCACCTACATGGCATGCTAGGTGTTCCCTCACGTCTCCTGGAACTCTGGCTCTTGTCGAAGTTACCGTCCCCACAGCCCCCACAGGAGAATCATGGTTAGTAGTCACTCAGACCACGTCCCAAGCTTCTGACCTTCAGGCTACACTCCTCCCCAGTTACCTAGCAACAGGAAAGATAACAGCCCACCGAAAGAGGGGCTGCTTGGCCCCACCTCTCTCTCTTACTCTCTCCTCTCCTCTAACTTCTCCTCATCCTCTCTTCCCCTTGTTCTCTCCTCCTCTCCTCTCACTCTCTTACTCTCTTTCTGCACTCTCTCTCTCTAACCTTTTACTCTAGTCTTTCTTCTCTCTCTCTCCTTTTCCCCTTTCTTTCTTCTTAGCCATGGCGCCTCTCTCTCTCTCTCTCTCACTCTCTCTCTCTCTCTCTCTCTCTCTCTCTCTCTCTCTCTCTCCCCCTCCCTCCCTCCCTCCCTCCCTTCTATCTTTCCCCCTGCCTTTCTATAATAAAGCTCTAAAACCATAGACTGTCTCTGTTCATCAAGGCCTGCTGCACTTGGACAATGGGATAGGCTTTCTTCTAATGAACCATTTCTAATCCCCTGATGGAAGGACTTCCTGTGCTCCAGTCAAGGCCCAGACTAAGGACTCTTGCCTGCATGGGAACCTCTCCCTCAGCTTTCTCTCCCATAATCCCAGGGCCGAGGGTGTCACCCTGGGGCCCCCGATTGGGGGCTGCCCCTTGTCCAACCCCCATAGAGTGGGGTCAGTGGCTTAGATGCCTACCTGGGACCAAGTGGAAAGCTTCTGGCATGCCTCCCACGTCCACCTGCCCAGAGCATAGGAAGAACTCTGGCCAACTTGGGCTGTCCTCCCTCCCCCCACTCCTTCCCCTGTCCCCTTTGTTCCTACAGGATAACACCACCATCTTCCTTCAGATCCAGCTGTGTTGTTGTCAGGTGCAGGTTTGTGGGACAGACCAATGGGTGTATGACCTGTTAGTCTTAGACTGTGATCTCGATTCTCCTCTGCAGCTGTGGTGTACCTATCACAAGAAGTCTTTGGTGAAAACAGCGTGCACCAATACCCTGGCAGCCCTAAACTTGGATTACCTGGACCTCTACCTCATACACTGGCCCATGGGTTTCAAGGTACCACTCAGTTTGTAGCTAGATTCCTGCAAAGACCTAGACAAATATCAGCATGGGAGAGGGCTGTTTGGAAATGATTGGAAGCAAAACATTTTCCATGTTTTGTTATAGGAAATGTACCTATAAAATGCACTTAAAATTTGGAATGATTTGGAATTACGAAATGTATATTTTTTAATACTTGTCCTGTGACCTACTGGGAATGTATAATTGGCCAACAGAAAGGTGTCAACCCTTGCCACTGCTTAGAAATGTGAGTAGGTCTTTTGTCATGGGGAATATTAAAAATGAACCAGAATGCTCCCGCTCTTGTGCTGGCAATTCTCTGCCCTGGTGACCTGGCCAGCCATGCACTAGTGGGCAATGCCTGAACTGTTTTTATCTCGAGGAGACTCTGACCCAGAACTCCACAATCTCTGCACACATCTTACTATGTTCCCACGGGCGGGTTGCTAACAAGCCATCCCCATGCTTCAGATCGCCCACAGCCTGTGTGGTGCACATCAGGCAAACACAGGCTTTGCTGCCATACCTTCTTCTCATGAACCCAGATGAGCTGCATCATGAAAGAAAACACAACACAAACTTAGTTCAGAAATGATGGTAACTCAATCGCTGGGTGCAGCAACTAAAATCCTAATCTTGTAAGCCCTATTAAATCTAAATCCTCTGGTGGCAAATCCTGACAAATCTGCCATTGAAACTGGGAGACACTCATAACTACATCTTGTCTTCATGCTATCCCAGTTCAAAAGGACCTCACTCTCTCCTGCTTCCTCTTTTCCCCTCCCCAACCCGGAAGTCCCACCTACACGCCCAGTGATTGGGTCCTTTATTCATTAGGGCATTGGTTCACAAGAAGTCACCTGAATATGACTCACTCCTTTTTCAAACCCTTCCCAGGAGGGTGAAATTAGCATCAACATACAAACAGCACCAAGCCCATCCACAATACTCTTTACCTCTCAGATGGCTTTCTCTACCTTCTGTCCCCTAACTTTGGATTCTCACTTGGTTATCATTTGACTTGATAGGAAGTCTTAGAAAGAAGAGCAAAGAGGCTAATAATATTGTTGGGATAAAGTTGATCATAGTAAGACATGAAGGAAGCCCATTGTTCCCTGTTTTTAAAAAAATCTAAATCAGGCAGGGATTCAAGCTTTTCTCAAGAGTCATGATGAGATTGTGCTGGCCTTACCCTCCCTGAGGCCTGGAGAAGAGAAGTGGTCCAACCAGGCCAATAGGACTTAGTGACAGGGTCAAGGCTGGCATGCAATTCCTTGACTCAGACTATACACCTCCATTGCCTCCCTGTGTAGTCTTGTGTTGGAGGATGGCACAAACCCCAGTAAGCTCCTCTTCTTCTGGTCTTCACAGCCTGGGAAAAAAGATATCCCTTTGGATCGCAATGGCAAGGTCATACCCAGTCACACCAGCTTCCTCGACACTTGGGAGGTAAGTGGAGCCATACCAACTGGACAGTTCACCCCTGCTCATGGGTACCCAAATGAAAGCTGCATAAGATCTGGAGCTTCTGTGTCAAAATACCCCAGAAGTGACGTCACATATGTGGTTTGCAGTGCATGGTAGTAAAATCTCGATAGTCAGTGTGGCCTGATGTATACTGTTCCCATCAGCCTGTGATAATGACTAACATTGTAGTCTTCACCTAGTTCCTGGAGGTTCCCTTTTAGTTGTTATAAAACATGATGTTGGCAATATTTTGGAGCTCAAATTGGGAAGACAGAAAAAGGAAAAGGTTAAAGGGAAGATGGACCACGTGTCAAGTCTATATCCAGGATCCAGAAGAAAAATGTTGAGCACTCATAGTGAAGTAAACAAGAAAAATCAGGAATGTGGTAGGCTTGAAAGTAGAAGAGCATATCAGGACACTTCAAGCTCCAGTACCCTTGCTGCCTAGCTTTAGGAACAGAACAAGTTGAAGTATAAACCAGCAAATCCTACCAGAAATTTCCATTGAAAAGATGCTATATGGAACCATTCCTGTGAGATCGATGGGTAAAACTCTAGGAACATTTCGGTGCCTTAGAGAGACAAGAGGGACAGAACAGACAGGGAGAAGTCCCCAGGCTGGACACTGATAATTCTCTTCCTGTAAAGCTGTGAATCATGGGAACTAGTTAAAAAGAAACTGAACAAAGTGTTTCTGAAGGCCCCAGCCCTTGCTATCACCCGGGGCCTCTGCTCATCAAATATCTCGAGTTTAAACGTGAGGATCTGGATGCTGCATTATTGGGTGATTATTGCAGAAACTTAATTCACCAGTTGCTATCTTCATGATCACTGGACACGTATACCTGACTCCACACTGCCATGAAGCTCATGGGTACTCTGAAGCTGAGGCTTGAGGGCTCCCTCATCAGAGGTCAGCCCAGGTCAGATTTCTTTGCCTTCCAGGAACTTGCACATTTCTTTTTTTTTTTTTTTTTTTTTTTACTTACAGCCAAAA
>NC_034605.1:9853868-9879154 GCF_900095145.1 Mus pahari | reverse complement strand
GTAGCTGTCTTCAGACACTCCAGAAGAGGGCGTCAGATCTTGTTATGGATGGTTATGAGCCACCATGTGGTTGCTGGGATTTGAACTCCAGACCTTCAGAAGAGCAGTCGGGTGCTCTTACCCACTGAGCCATCCACATTTCTTAAGATGTGTGATGCAAGAGTGGGAAGTGAGAGCCCCAACCCATCACCAAGCTCAATATGAAAATCTAAGAGTACAGAAAAGTCAGCAAATCGAGACAGCCATGGAGAGGAGCACTTCACGGGCACACACACACACACACACACACACACACACACACACCTCCATGGGCAGCTGTAGACTGTATCAGAGTACAGGAGTACGAACAGACAAAGTATGCTGACAGTTGCTGAGATCCAGCCTTGGCTATGTCCTTTGTGTGAATTATTTCATGGAACCTTGAGACAGCGCTGGTAGAGATAATATTGTCCACAGGGCTTTATAACTTTAAGTCAAATGCTTTTAAAGTATTGAGACTCCATGGCAAGTCACAAAGGGGTGTGGCTTATCAGGGACCTAGACAACTGGTATGTTCTGCACATTTCTTTCTCTTCAGGCCATGGAGGACCTGGTGTTTGAGGGTCTGGTGAAGAATATCGGGGTGTCCAACTTTAACCATGAACAGCTTGAGAGGCTTTTGGATAAGCCTGGTTTGAGAGTCAGGCCCATAACTAACCAGGTGAGTTGGTAGATGGTCAGAAGTCTTACTCAGGGTTGTTTTTTCCTCGTGTACAGATGGATGAGACATGTCACATGCATTTACCTGTAGTAGCTGTTAGAATTGTTATGGGGTAACAGGCAGAAATGACTTGCCTGGTGGGCAAGTGTCTTTCTTTATATCCCATGTGGTTAGGTGATGCCATGGGTGGATAGAGTATGACACAGATCTCTATTCTTGGCATGGTTTTGGAGGCAGATAACTAATGTGTTCAGAAGAGCAGGGTCCTCAAAAACCCTTCACTCTCATTAGAGGAAAGCAGCCCTTGTGTTTCACTCACCTAGCCCATACGCACTCCCAACAGAAGACCTGTAAGGTGTAACACTCCCTTCACCCAAGTGGGCAACATGCAGAAATAAATCTTCCCCTCCCACCAGCCCTTCACACTCTGCTACAGCACACACTATACCCAAAACCTCATATAGTTTCTATGTTTTCTGGCTAAAATTTTCGTCCAAGAATCACGTGTAATGACCACAGAGATTTTTGTCTGAATTTGGTTTTAGGTGTAGCCCCAAACTGAGAACAGTGTCTGAAATTGTTTCAATTAGTATTTGTCGAATGGACAGAATTAGAAAATTTCATGTGCAAGTGAGATCAACAAACCTTCAAACTAGACTTCCCTGGAAGTTGATCTTACTGGCAAAGGGACTGCCCATATTTCTCTCCAGTTTTCTCTGATTGAGAATCAATTGTAAGTCTGTTTATAATCTGGAATTGTGCAGGAGTAAATGGAGAAGGCAGAAATGTTGCTATCAAGGCTTGTGTTTGAAACTCAAATCCTGGTGACAAAAGAGAGCCAATACACAAACTAAATGTGTGAGGTGCTGGGTAATAATGTAAGTACTGCTGTGGAGACTTTGAGGGCAGGGGAGGAGGGACTGAATTCACAGTGTCCAGGCTGTTTCCTGTGTGATGAAGAAAGCCACACTGAGCAGGTGATGTTGGAATATCTGCATGACATAGGGGTCTGAGAGTCTGAGGGCTCAGGGCCACTTATACCATTTAGCATCCTGGAAACGGCAGAGACCAATTTACTCCTTTATAGGTAGAGACATCCAGGGCGTAAGAGGAGCCTTTGTATGTAGATATTGATGGTGAGGATGTCAAGTAAGTTTTCTCTTCAGTGCTTTCCTAGAATGCTACTTGTTTGAAATATTTTGATACTCTCTGCTTCTGTTTTTTAGATTGAATGCCACCCCTATCTTAATCAAAAGAACCTGATTGATTTTTGTCATAAAAGAAATGTGTCTGTGACCGCTTACCGTCCCCTCGGTGGCTCAGGGTAAGGACTGTGCTAATCTGGATGCTAACAGACATTTGAGTGTTGGAGGAGCTTCACTAAGAATGTATAGAGGATTAGGAAAAGGGTGCCCACACCTCTCAGGCTCCAGGGTGAATGTAGGGATCTGTTTCTCAAACTGACGAGTTTTAATCTGGACAGACACAGCCTGAAGTGAACCCTTTGCTGATCTCCCTGGTAGTTCATCATTCAGCTACTACCCTGTAATTTCAAGATGCGTCCCAAAACATGTCTTCAGATAATGCTAAAGTAGCAAATCTTATTTCCCTGAACCTGAGTTTTGTTCCATTCTCTACTGAGCCCCCTGAGCCAGAACTGTGGAAACCATCTGTTTCCCATACCCCAACTCCAATCCAACACAAAGATCAATATATGTTATTGATAACATAGTATACTAGTAGAACCCAGAGTCTGTTTTCTGGTCTATGTTGCCATCCTCTCTACCTTAATGGAGTGCAGATCCCTTAAGGTTCTTAGCCCCATACCTCCTATAGGATACACCTGTTCCTTTGTGTTGCTCAGCTGCAAGCCAAAGTGATCTCATTGCACATGCATATGCAAATCTCCCACCTGAGCCTGTGTGATAGAGCTGAGTCAGCTCCACTCTCCTCTGGTCATTCTTTCCCCAACCCTGAAAACCTTCAGTCCATGCATCGCATGGAACTGCTTGTGTTCGCGGAGATAGAATATTCTTTCTAGTCATGGCAACTGTATATACTGTTCTTTTTACTAAAACTCTGTCATTTTGTTTTTCTTGAGTTGGCCAACTCCCTGGGGGCCGTAGTTTGGGTTCCTATTGCTGTGAAGAGACACTGTGACCACGGCAACCTTTATAAAGAAAAAACAAAACATTTCATTGGGGCTGGCTGACAGTTCAGAGGTTTATTAGTCCGTTATTGTCATAACAGGAAGCTTGATGGCAGGCAGGCAGACATGGTGCTGGACCAGTGATCCAAAGATAGCAGGAAAGAGCGACCCCCCGGGCCCGACTTGAGCTTCTTAAAACTCAAAGCCACCCCTAGTGACGCACTTTCTCCTATAAGGCTGTACCTAGTTCCACAAGGCCACACATCCTGACCCTTTCAGATAATGCCCTGCAGGAATGTTCCACAAGTCCCCTTTGTATTTGGTGCACTGCTCATGTCATAGCATCTCTTGCTCTACCAAATATACCAAGGAGCTTTGCGCTGTCTGTCACTGAAGTTACTTAAAATGCAGAAACCTTTTCAGTCTGTTCTGAGCCTCATATTCTGTTCCAGGAAACCATTAGGAAGCCAGAGAAGGCTGGACTTGCTTCACTTTTTTGCCTCTGTTTATTTTATGAGATATAGTGTATGCACATTTAAAAGTGATAACAGCTGTGGAGCTCCTAGAAGTCTGGGGTGTACTTGACAGCTGAGCCTTGGGGTAGACGGGCTGTGGTAGTGAGGATTAATGGCAAGACAAGACCTGCTTGGTGTGAATCTTTCTTGACACATTGAGTACTATGACTAGGTCCATGCTGGAAGTCTGCTAGCCACTTAAAAAGATGTTTTGCTGGGTACAGTCCCTAGTGCTGTGTAAACAGCTATGGTAGTACACATCCGTAAACAAAGCATTTTGGAGAGGAGTCAGAAAGATCAGAAGTTCAAAGTCATTCTCAGGCTACATATCAAGCTCAGAGCCAGACATGATGCCCTGTCTAAAATAAAATAAAACTGCTAACTTTAGTCACTAGGACCCATGCCTGGATAGATTGTTGATGGATACTATCTATCATAGTCTTAAAAATCTCTTGTACAGAAAGTTGTTACTAAAAGAAAATAGTAAATCTTCCCCGGGCCTATTGACACCCGCCAGTAATCTCAGGCGAGATAGAGGCACAGGGACTGGGTTTGAAGCAGTCAGTGCAGGACTACTAAGTGAGTTACTTCAAAAAAATAATAATAAGTAAATGAAATAAATTAAAATCTAGTAAATTTTTCATTTTAGAGAAGAGTAATTATTTTCAGCATGTGTGTTGTTCAACCACCTGACACAGCACACTCTGCTCTGTCTATCTAGAGGTGGGGTTCACTTGATGGATGATATTGTCATTCGAAAGATTGCAAAGAAGCATGGGAAATCTCCTGCTCAGGTATGTGGGAAGAACTGCCATGTGCTAGGATCACACTTCTCCATGACCTTTCCCCCGCAGACCTGAGCCTGGGTGAGTTGAACTTTCCAATTTGGAGCCATAATTAGTTGGTTCCATGTCCACATCCAGTCAAGCCAAATGTCAGTTCCTCAGATGTCAGCAGTCAAGATACACTCTGCCCCACTAACTGTATACATGACCAGTGATTAAAGTCAACCTTGTCCAAATGCCCGGGTCATCTGGGGAATTGGACACATGCTCAGTGGGTCTAGTGAATGGGGTGGCTGAGTCCTCTGATCTTCTTGGGCTGATGGCCTTCCTTAGAGATAGATTGACAAAGCATGTTAGTTTGATCCTTGAAGGACTTTGAGATGAAAGGGACTTTTTTAGGTCTTACCATACAATGAAATAGAAATATTTTACTGCCTTAGCTTTGATTCCATTTGTTTTATTGCTGCATGAAACTTTCTTTTCTACAGATTTTGATTCGATTTCAGATCCAAAGGAAGTTGATAGTGATTCCCAAATCTGTCACCCCAAGTCGGATTAGAGAGAACATCCAGGTAGGCATTTCCTGATTAGAACTATGCAGATCCTGACTTAGTGAGGCTTAACTAACTTCCCTAATGAACGTACAACCCCCCCCCCAGGACCTTTATGGCCTTTACTTGGGAGAGGTGTATTCTTCTGTAAACTGTGTTGCTGGTCAACCTTTCATGTAGAGTCTGGACAGGCCCTTACTATTTCATGCCCCCTTCCCACCAACTCTCCTAGGGGTGGATGTCATTGTGCCATACCGAACCTCAACAGAAGCTATCTATGCCCAGTAGGTACTTGGAAGGAAGGAATACAGAGTTGGTGAACATGTAGCCAGTCTGGGCCATATGGGGTATACCCACGGATCTCTTGAGAGCAGTAGCTCTGGTTGTTAGGTGCTTCACTTGCTCCTAGTGACATTTTAATAGTTAGTTAATGCACTGGACATCTTACTTAGCTAGAACATGTACAAAATATGAAGACAGTCTTTTAAAACTCAACCAAGACTCACAGCAGAAACAGAACCTGATGCCAGGGACAGAGAATAGTGTCATTGTATGAGAAGCTTTTAGAGGGTACTAGTGAGATCTAAAGGAGCAGGAGTTGTGTGCATGAGCTTGACCAGAAAAAAGTTATCGAGGATAGTAGACTGTGAGCTTGTCCTCCAAGTAGGTCAGAGGCTTTCAATACAAGTCCCAGGTCTTTGCTCTGTGACAGCTCAGAGTACCTGTTCAGTATGGCCAGACCAAAGTGATGCCAGCCTTGATTTTAGTGTCTCTTCTAGTACTGTTTACTTCTCGCACTTGATCCAAATGACTCCGGCACTGAGGCTGCCTTTCTTCAAGTCCTAACTACTATGAGGCTGTAGCTGGTTTGACCAGACAGAGGACTGGTACCTTCCTAGCTTCCACCACTTAGGGCACGACAAAGCTCCTGGGTATTCTTTGGTTCACTCTCTTGGATATAGACCCTCAGCCACAGTGGGCAGTGATGACTGTGAGATACTGTTGTTATTGGAGACGTTGATCATAGTCCTCAAGTGTGTCAGAGGAGCAAAGGACAGAGAGTTAAGAATTCTACTTGAAGTTCCTCAAAAAGTTCCTGTGTGTGATTTTTTTGCACTAGAGTCAGTACCAGCTGGTTATCTAGTTGGTGAGGTACAAAGAACAATGCTTTTTCTTTTTAAGAGGAAGAAAAAGATCAGTAAAAGAAACCCTTCTTTTCTAACTCTTCCCCTGTGTTGGACATCCCCATAAGATAAAAACAATGTCATCTTTCCAAGGTCTCTTGGGGCTAAGCCAGTGTCAGTTAAGGGATAAAAATCATGCATTTTGGGAGGTTGATTTATGCTTCAGGGGAAGTCCTAGGTGTCTAATGAAGAACTTCTTTCACATCTTGGTGCAGAGGGAAGATGGGTGACAGCTAAGTGGAGTTCACTTTGCGTCCCTGTGATCACCTACCTGATTTTGCTTCTAGGTATTTGATTTTGAATTAACTGAAAAAGATATGGAGGAACTCCTCAGCCTGGACAAGAACCTCCGTTTGGCCACATTCCCCACGTAAGTCCATCTCCTTCACTTCCTTTTAAAGAGAAAGGGAATTATAAGCTAGCAGGAGGATTGGTTCCTGAATAGGTATTTACTCTTATAATTCAATCTTAATTAAGCTATATTGTGACTCTTTCCTGTCTAAGGCTGGGCCAGGGTATAAAGACAATGACATTTGTATACTAGAGAGGCACAACTTTTCCACTTGAAATGTTTTCTTTAAAAATGCCTGTTCTTTTTTTTTCTCTCTTTAATTTGTGATTCCATTTTTCCAGAACTGAAAATCACCAAGACTATCCTTTCCACATAGAGTACTGAAAACGGCTTCACTCGCCATCATTTCTGCTCAGCAGAATCAGATCACCAAGCTCTGATCCACCTCTGTAAGGCTGTATGGTCCCTGTGTGACCACAGCACCAGACACAGACACAGCCAAGAATGACAACAGAGTCGGAAAAAGGAAATCCTGCCTAGAACAGGACCAGTTCAGACAAAAATAAAGACCTAGGGATGAGAAAGGGAAGAACCAAGGGGGCTGTGGCTGCTTCCAAGTTGTTAGGGTTAGACAACTGAGCACAAAGAATATTATAATTGATGTCAGTTAGTCCTAGCCTTTCTGGCTTCTATTTTCGGAAATGAAATGCTAATTGCTCGCGAATTAAAATTACCTTCACATCTTAAGAAAACCTGCTTGACAGAAGTGTTTGAATAATATGTAAGATTTGAGAAATTAGTATAATTAATATCCATGAGTTGGTTTCATTAACCACCATCCTGAGGCTGATTGTGTACTCTGCAAATTTTTCCTGTTATTTAAGAGAAGAAAAGGCTATCAAGCTGAGACCCCCCAGCTCAGACAAAATGTGTTTTTAATTTTTCTTACTTAAAAACTTCTGTGTGACTCATTACTACCTACCCTACTGCCATGCGAATGAGGATGGAATACCGTAAAACTGATGGTCCAGAACTTGTTCCTGTATGTATTATGAGAATGTAAAGTATCACCGTTCTTCCCTAGCCAACTGTTGGTTGGATTAAAGAAAATGTGGGAGCCCCAATCCCTTGAGAACATGCTTTCAAACTAATCATTTTAAGAAACATACATAAACATTTCTTTCAGACCACAGCCATGTCTACCCCATGAAAATCTAAATACCCCCTTCTTTGCTAGGGAAGCATATGGTGTGAAGCGTCCTTCCATTGATGACCTACTAGGCCATCCTCTGCTACATATGCAGCTAGAGCCGTGGGTTATTCCCAGGGAGCTCTGGGGTTACTGGTTAGTTCATATTGTTGTTCCTCCTATGGGTCTGCAAACCCCTTCAGCTCCTTGGGAACTTTCTCTAGCTCCTTCATTGGGGACCCTGTGCTCTGTCTATTGGATGACTGTGAGCATCCACTTCGGTGATTTTTAAGTATCTCCTTCCTTTCGTCTCATGCGAGAAGCAATTGGGGTTATTTTGCTTTGCGGGGTTAGTCGTCAGAACGGGCTTCCAAAGGCTAAGTGGAAGGTAATCATCTTCAAAGCATCCTCAGACTTCCCCAAAATCTGTCACCTAGCCCTGACCTCAGGTCAGTTGCTGGCAAATGAACTTGTGACAGTTCGATGAGGGCAGGGGATATGTAAGATTTGAGAAATTAGTATAATTAATATCCATGAGTTGCTCCTCAGCCCTCATCCTGGCAACCCCAAACATGAGGCTGGCATACAGCTGGTACTCAACAGTAATTTTCTGGGTTGGTGTCCAATGGCCTCTACCAAGGAAGGAGAGAAAGCACAGTAGGGATGGCCCAGGCTCTGGAGCTAGATAGACTTGGAGCTTAACCTTTCAGCCATCTTAGTTTCCGACTGTGCTGTCTCTCTTACCCAACAACCTCACCAAAGCACCTCAGAGAGCTTTTAGGAATGTCAGGAAATAGTATACAAAGTCTTTAGTCAACAAAGGCAGAAACTTCTGCTTTGTTTTCAGTCCACAAACATTTAGCACTCAACTATATCCAAGATGCTGTTCAAGCATAGTGGGCAATCCCATGTCATAATGGCTTCAGTTAATTTTTGTGACAATCCTCTGAAGTTGGGTCTATTTAACTCCCTCCTTTTCAGCTTCAGATTTTGAAATAAAAGAGAACCAAAGCAATGTGCCTGAAGCCTGAGATCAACCCTCAAAAAAAAAAAAAAAAAAAAAAAAAGTACTGTTTTTAAAAAGGCACAGGTTCCTCATTGAACAGAAAAAAGGTGATGTCTACCAGGCTGTCCACCAAATCAATGGGTGAGCTGACTAGAGATTCCAGTTTTTGTCCAAGGCTTCAGAATACTACATATAGATTTGTGGGATATAAGTTCTCCTAGTTAGTTGTAATTTGTGTCAACTTGACACAACCTAAAATCACCTGGAATTTATCTCTCAATGATTTTATATGAATGACTTTATATACATAAACATCAGGCTGGCCTGTGGGAGACTGTCTTTATTGTTAATTGATTTAGGATGAAATAGTCCACTGTGAGTGTTATCATTCCCTATGCTGGGATCCTGAATTCTGTATAGAGGAGAAAGCTACCTGAAAACACACAAGTAAGCAATCAAAGATCCATATGAAGTGAAAACTTAAGGATTCTTTGGAAAGTTAGTTGGATGGTGTTATGCCAACGCAAACACATGAAGAAACATTTAGCTGAAGAGGACACATAAAAATCTAAGGCAGACTTGTGAAGGAACAATTAGCTGAAACAGATACAGATCAAAGGGTGCCAAGGTGAAGTTCTAGACTGTGCCTCTCTCAGCAAAGCAGAGATTCCCACAAGTGTTCCACAACTAGCTTTATAAGCAAGCTTAGCTCAGCCTCTGCCACTGTCCTTCAAGTCCTATTTATACCCTCCAAACATCACATGTCCTCCTCATGTGCTTGTGCATCTGTCTCAGTTGACATCACTCTGCCAATCAGCCTGAGTCCAAGGAAATAGCAAGAAACTACAGCACACCACCAGATGTTTTTTTGGTGTATTTCTCTCTATGGAGTCCCAACAAATGCTGCTCAACTACACAATGTGAGGTAGACCAATACATGTATGTTGTAAGCAGAAAACCCTTCATCACCTGTCCTTTCATGTGCTTGCATTAGCAGAACATCTCAGAATCTAGTAGTTTCTCAGTTCCAAAAAAGGCTCCAATGGATATGTGTCAAAGTAAGTGCAAGCAACCAAAAAACAAAGAAATTCTTCCTTCTTCCATTGTCCTTATATATGCCTCCAGGCAGAAAGTATGGCCCAGATTAAAGGTGTGCCTCAAGATCTAAAATATAGGCATGTCATCCCTTCTCGAGATCTGATTCGAAACCTTGTGTCTTCCAGCCTCAAGATTCAGAACCAAAGCATGTCATCTTTCTGAGATCTGGGTCATAGGTATGCCCTACATTTTTGAACTGTAGTTCATTCCAGATACAGTCAGACTGAACACCAAGAGTAGCCATCACACTCATACATAAAACAGTCTCAACAGAAACAAAACAAAACAAGACAAAACAGGGAGGGGAGCATCAATCCACCCACAAGACTTTCAACGCAAAATATGTCTTACCTATCTTGTGCAGGGATAAAAATAGAATTGAGACTGGGGGAACATTCAACCAACAACTGCCCCAACATGAGACACATCCCATGAGAGATATTAATTATACTTTACTACACTTGAAGACAGCAACCTAGCATAACTGTTTCCTGAGAAGCTTAATCCAGCAGCAGATGGAGACAGATGCAGGAACCCACAGTCAAATATCAGGAGGAGCTCAGGAGGTCTTGAGGAAGAATAGGGTATAGAAATGAGCAAGTCAAAGGGGTCAAGGACACCACAGAGTGACCCACAAAGTCAACTAACTTGGGACCATGTGGTTTCACAAAGCCTGGTCCACCAAGCATGGAATTTTCAGGAGTTGGACCTAAACCACCTACACATTTGTAGCAAATGTGCAACTTGGTCTTCATGTGGGTCCCCTAACAAGTGCAACAGGGGCCATCTTGGTCTCTGTTCTTTGTCATTGGACCCTCTTCCCTCTACCTGGACTGTCTGGTTGGGCCTTAGTGGAAGAGGATGTGATTAATCCTACTGAGATTAGATGTCCCAGGGTGGGGTGGTACCCAAGGGGCAGGTTCCCATTTCTGAGGAGAAGGGGAGGGGACAATAAGGGAATTATTTGTAAGTGTGCGAATGCAAGGAGGGAGGAAGGGGGCTATGATCAGGATATAAAGTGAATAAAATAGAAAAATGCGAAAAATGGGATACAGATGTAAGCAGAAAATATTCATCAGAATATCAAATAGCATAGAAACACTTAAATAAATGTTCAGTATCCTTAGCCATTAGGGAAATGCAAATCAAAACTACTTAGAGATGCCATCTTATAACTATCAGAATGGCTAAGACCAAAAACTCAAGTGGCAACTCACACTGGTGAGGATGTGGATCAAGGGTAATGCTCCTCCATGGCTAGTGGAAGTGCAAATTTGTACAACCACTTTGGAAATCAATATGACAGTTCCTCAGAAAATTAGAAATTGGTCTACCTCAAGACCCAGGTGTACAAGACTCAGGCATATACCCAAAGGACATCCCCCATCCTACCACAAAGACACTTGCTCAACTATGTTCATAGCACTGTTATTAATTATATCCAGAAACTGTAAACAACCTAGATGTCCGTTGACAAAAAAAAATGAATAAAGAAAATGTGACACATACATCAATGCTATTTTAGTTTTTTTAAATAACATCATGAAATTTGCAGGCAAGCAGATGGAACTAGAAAGCAATCATTCAAAGTGGGATACTCAAAAACACAAACATATGTATTCAGTTATAAGTAGTTATACCTATTAAATAAAAGATAAACATTCTATAATCCACAGACCCAGATAGGCTAAGTAACAAGGAGGGCTTAAGGGGGAGATGCATGGATCTCCCTGGTAAGGGAAATCAGAACAGATTTTGTAGTGATTTTCACATCAACCCAGCCACAAATTCTTTGACCGACAATTTGTGCTGCCTGGAAGATGTGCTCAAGTAAATGTGGTACAGAAGTTGTGGGAGTATCCAACCAATGGCTTGTCCAACTTAAGACTAACTCCACAAGAGAGGGCTCACATTTGACACTGCCTAGATGTCCAGGAACCAGAGGATGGGTAATCCAGAAACCCAATATAGAAAAAAACATGACTGGCTTGTTTAAAAATGGCAGTGAAATGATTCTTAATGATATTCTGCTATACTCATAGACCATAGTCTAGCATAATCACTATCAGAGAGGTTTCATTCAGCAACTGATGGGAGCAGTTGCAGAAACCTACAGCCAAACACTAAGTGGAGGTTGGGAAGCCTTGTGGAAGAGGGGTAGGAATGATTGTAGTAGCCAGAGGAATTGGGGACCCTGAAGAACCATACCCCCCCCCCAAATCAACTGATCAAGGCCCACACACAGAAACTGAAGCAACAATTGGAATACTGTATTGGTCTGAGCTAGGGCCTCTGCATATATTTCATGATTGTGCAGCTTGGTGCTTTTGTGATATTCCTAACAGTGGTTTGGGACTCTTTTGAGCTCTGTTTCCTCCTACTAGGTCACCTAGTCTTATTCTAATATGATATATCATGTTTGGATCATATTCCTGGCAAGCCTGCTCTTTTCTGAAGGGAAATGGAGGGTCAGTGGATCTGAGAGTGAGGAGAGCCGACAGAGGGAGTAGAAAATATAGAGCCAAACTGCAGTGGTGATGTGATATATATGAAAATAAGTAAATAAAAAAGTTATCTCCAGGAATGTTATGTTTGTTATTTTAACCTCATGAACTCTGCAAGTGGATTCACCTCTAATCCTACCCTGACACTTGTGAACTAAATCTCATTCTTGTAAATATTAGAACTTCTATGCCTAAAATGCTTAATGTAGTTCTGGGTTTATTGTTCACCCTCTTCAATCTTCCTTACTACACATTTTCCATCCGTGAGCTGAAGAAACCTAGATTAATAAATACCTGCTAACTTTTATCCTCAAAGGTTGAAAATACTATCCATCATAGTGGAAGAACTGTTCATAGAGTGACTGATACCTTCTACCATCCTCTAAACACAAACTCTAGGCAAATTAATTTGGGGTCGTCATGAGTCAGAGGAAAACAAAGCATTAAAACAGTACAGTGTCCTTGTTAAGTGCTGAAAAAAAAATGTGTCTTTTATTTGTTTTCAGAGTAGTATGATTTTTTTTTTTTTTTTTTTTTGTTAGCTGAAGAGTAGCAACAGAAAGTTCTCAGATGCTACAGAGAATTGGCAAGTCTGTAGATGGCAGCAGCTGAGCAGTGTCCCTTCCATAGGCCTTTCAGGAGACATCCTCACATATTAGTATTCATCCAAAAATGGCCAATTAGGGTGGCCCTTGAAACTGCAAGAACAAAGAATGTATACATAATGCACTGGGTTATTCTGTATCTACAAGGAATGATTTCTATGAAGCTGATTAGATGTTTTTGGTGTGAAAGTATAAAATTTTCTATTCCTAAGGCACATAATCTTTTTTTTTTTTTTTTTTTAACTTTCAATCACATTTCTTTCTACTTGAAAGGAAAACAATAGATAAATGATTCAGGTCATTATTACCCTCTTTTCCCTATTACTCAACATATAGAAAATAAAGATTCAAATGTTCAAACATGTATCTAGCAAAAGACAAACAAACAAACAAAAAACAAGACAAAACTATAAAATAAAAAAGCAAAGATAAGCTGGAGAGATGTCTCAATATTTACAAGCATTGACTGCTCTTCCAGGGGACCCAGGTGCTATTCACAATACCTACATGGTGGCTCACAACCATCAGTAACTGCAGTTCCAGGCGATGATATACTATACCCTCTACTGGCCTATATGGCTCCTGGAATGCATATGGCGCACAGACATACATATAGGTCAAACCCATATAATTAAAAACATTTAAATAATAAATTTAAAAGTACTTTTTTAAATAAAGAGATAGTTAATCCTTTATGTTAAAAATCATCAAGGAAAGCAAACATTGTTCTACACGAGAAATGAAGTACTAATTTGAAAATTGTGAGATGGCTCAGTTGGGTAAGGCTCTACCTAAAAATTGATGATTTGAGTTTTATTCCTGGGACCTATGTATTAGGAGAGAAGCATCAGTGGCAAGTAGTCATCTGATCTCCATGACATGCACATACTCACATACATATACACCTATATACAAATAAATAAATGTAACAAATTAAAAATATTTGGGAATATATAGTTACTGATATTTAATTTCTTTTGTTTTAAGCTGCATTTATTTTTATNATGTCTTAGTTTATCATTAAGTCCAAGGACTATAAAAAGATCATTGAATAATCTGGCTCATTTCAGCTCAGAATGTGTGAATGAGTGGTTCTCTGACTTGTGCCTGCTCTTCTTGGGGTTCTTTTCTTTCTGTTGGGTTGCCTTGTCCCACCTCAATGTGATGTTTGATCTTTATCTTATCATATTCTATTTTGGAAAGCAAGATAAAGATACCTTACTTTTTCTTATAATCTAATTTGAGATGATGGGTTGCTGTCTCTTAGAAACCTATTTTTTCTAGTGTGAGACATAGAGGGAGTGGACCTGGAGGGGAAGGGAGTTGTTGGGGAAGAACTGGGAGGAGTATAGAGAGGGGAAACTGTAGTCAGGATATATTATATGATAAACAAATCTATTTTCAATTAGAAGAAAATAGATGAAAAATATTTTAAAACTAAATGAAAATACGAAGTCCATTGTCATACTAATACCGTATAATCAGTCAAAAATGTGTATGTTAAATTTCCAATTAATACGTTCTAAATAATTATGAAATAAAAGTATCTGATGGGATAATACCGTATTACATATACACTAGTATTTGGGGATATGCACTGTCTAATTTTTGTGTGTTTAGTCGATTTGTAATGTAACATTTCATTTTCTAAAGTAGAGACTTTATATTTAAGTCTCATATTTAATGTCTTCTACACTGACATTTAGTGTCAATTTCAAAATTATCACTCATTAACTGCTTGCCAAATAAAATGTAGTTGTTTTGATTCAGAAATAGAAAAAAATATTTGTTCACAACAAAAATCTCACATTCAATTAGTTACAATAACAAGTCACACAAGTTAAAAGGAGTTAAAAGATTATTCTCTGAGGATCATATCATGAATAATAGCTCTGTCTTTATGTAATTTGTTCATCTTTATTGATTTTTCTTTATACAGTTAAGAACAAAACCATACTAGACAATTTTATCCCATGCTATTTTGCGTTATGCTTATAATTTTATATATTATCATATTTTCATTTTGAATTAATTTTCCTACTGCTTTCTCTCATTTATAATATGTCTTGTCTTGAATTCTATTGCTTTATATATAGAATTAAAAACACAGCTTCTTTGGGCTTTAAATAATCTACAGCAGTGGGAATGTTTCTTCACAGTATTCTATCTAAAAAAATGCATGTGTGTGTCCTTGTATATGACCTTGTATATGTGTGTTTATTTCTGATTGTAGATGCATATATACAAGTATGCACATGAATGTAGAGGACATAGAAACACTTAGGTGTAATCCTCAAGAATGCATTTGCCTCTTTTGAGGCAGGGTCTCTCACTGACTTTGTACTCACATTTAGCATAGGATGGCTGACCTGCAAGCCTGGGGGATCTGCATGTTTTCACCTTCAGAACACGTAAATGACAAGAGAACACTATTGCACCCAGGCTTTAATCACATTTCCCAGCAGGTGCTTTACTGGATTGAGACATCTTTCAACATAACCCTGGGTCTTCAATGTCTTCCCAATAATTTCTTAGGACTCTACATTTACCTCTTTAAAATTCAGAAAAGCTACAGTACTGAATGTGCTATCAAACACATCAAGCAAGCAGGTCTCTGACCTGATCATTTAGTTTCTGAACAAAAATCACATCAGGAAAGAAGTGAAGTTTTTCAAACTATTAAAACCATTGAGTTTCCTGATTATAGTGAACAACTTTATATGCAGATAATGACATAGACTACAAGGTTGGGGGAATCATACGTTTAGGAATATCAGGCTTTAAGCAAGTGCTGGAGAAAAGGACATGATGACATGATATTGACATGGAAGTTTCCTTGAAATGTCTACAGTGCATATTCACAAGACATACAGATTCAGACCATCACATGGAATATGGAAATTCAGCACTGATGTGGGCTTACCTAGTTTGCTCCCCAAAACAATATAGACCTTCAGGAACAACAGATAAAGGTAACCCTTGGTCTTCTCACCCTGCTTCTGTGAATAAGGCCAGAACTCAGAACAGACTAGAAAGAATTCTAGACATTTCTTTTTCTGATTCTGGGCTCTGATTACCTCTAACTGATTTACATTTATTGAGATAACTTTAAAAGCATTCCTCCTGAAAATAAATAAAGTAAACATGTTATTAAAGTCACTTACATTGTAGGAGATATATATCGCATATTTCTGTTCAGGCTATCAAGAATTTTCATATCCTCTGAACTCAGCTGGAATTCAAAAACCTACAACACAGATAGGAAATATTTTGCAAATTTACATATTGAGACTTCTGTGCAAATGATTCAATCTTGGAACAGAGGGACCTCACAACAGAAATGAAAGAACTCATCCAAGCACAGAATAACCCCTCTGAGGTCAGACAAGGCAGAAAAAAATTCTAGCCACAGAACAACTAGTTGCATAAATATTTTAAATATGAGAGTCCAAACATGGAAAGGGGTTGTTTTCATTAACTCATACAAATATTAGTGGTGTAAAAAAAATCCTCTTATTTAAAAAATTACTCACTACAGGGTTTGTAGATACTTGACATAAAATTAAATTTAATGTGTTTAAATACCTAAGTGTTAAAATAAATGTTTGTAAAAAAATTACAAAATAGCTATTCGTGTTCTCTTCAGGAAATTGTCTTTAGTACCAATGCATTCAAGGATTTTTCCCACTTTCTCTTCTATTAGATTTAGTGTATCTGGTTTCATGTTGAGGTCCTTGATCCACTTGGTGATAAGTATGGATCTATTTGTATTCTTCTTTATGCAGACATATAGTTAGACCAGCACAATTTGTTGAAGATGACTTCTTTTTTCCATTGTAGGGGTTTGGCTTTGTGGAAATTAAGTGTCTGTGGGTGTACGGGTTTATTCCTGGGTCTTCAAGTCTGTTCCAGGAGTCTTCCTGCATGCTTTTGTACCAACACCATGCAGTTTTTATTACTATTGCTCTGTATTCTGGCTTGAGATCAGGGATGGGGATATCTCCAGGAAATCTTTTATTGTTAGGATTACTTGGGCTATTCTAGGTGTTTTGGTTTTCCATATGAAATTAAGAATTGCTCTGTCAACGTCTATGAAAATATTGTGTTTGAAATTTTGATGGGGATTGCATTGAATGTGTATAATGATTTTGGTAAGATGACCATTTTGACTATATTAATCCTGCCNATCCATGAGCATGGGAGATCTTTCTATTTTCTACTGTCTTCTTAATTTCTTTCTTTGTGGGCTTTATTCTTGTCATACAGGTCTTTGCCTTGCTTGGTTAGACTTACAAGATATTTTATGTTATTTGTGGCTATTATGATGGGTGTTATTTCCCTAATTCATTTCTCAGTACATTTATCATTTGTATAAAGGATGTCCATTGGTTTCTTTGAGTTAATTTTTTATGCAGCCAATTTGCTGAAGTTTTTTTTTTTTTTTTAATCAGTTGTTGGAGTCCTCTGATAGTTTTTGGAGTCAATTATGTATACTATCATATCATGTTCAAATAAAGATAGCCTGACTTCTTCCTTTCCAAACTTTATCCCATTCATCTCCATTTGTTGTTTTATTGATCTAGCTAGAACTTCAAATACAATACTCAGTAAATAGGGAGAGAGTGGGCAACCTTGTCTTGTCTGATTTTACTGGGATTGTTCAAATTTCTTTCCATTTAATTTTATGTTGGCTATTGGCCTACTGTATTTTTGGCATTGCTTTTATTAAATTTAGGTATGTGCCTTGAATCCTTGGTCTCTCCAAGACTTTTAACATGAAGGGGTGTTAGATTTTGTCAAAGGATTTTTAGCATCTAATGAGATAATCACATGTGTGTTTTTGTTATTTTTCTTTCTTTATATAGTGAATTACATTGATGGATTTTCTTAATATTTATTAGATATTTTCTTTATTTACATTTCAAATTTTATCCCCTTTCCTAGTTTCCCCTTGGAAAATCCCCCATCCCCCCCCCTTGCTCACCAACCCACCCACTCCAATTCCTGGACTTGGCATTCCCTGATATGGGGGCATAGAGTCCTCACAGGCTGGATGAGCATAAACAGGCTGGATGGACGCCCTTAGCACATATGTACAAGAGCTGCCTTGTCATAACTCAGCAGGAGAGGATGCATCAAATCCTGCAGAGACTTGATGCACCAGGGTTGGGAGAGAATTGGGGAGGCCCACCCTTTTCAACTGGTGAAGACAAGGAAGGATGAGGTGAGGGAGTCTGTCTAGGGGAGGAAGTGAGGGAACTTTGGGGATATAGATAAATAATTATTTTTTAAATAGACAAAATCATTTGTAGACTGAAAATTATCTACTCCAGGTGCTTCATTTCAGAAGAAAAAGTGTTATTTCATTCACTTAGGGTTACTAAGAGCATTTTAAATGCAATGCTGAGACTAGAATCTGTCTTCAGTCCAATTCTGATCATATATTGCAGCAAAACTGTGGTGCTGTCACAGAACAGCACATAAACCTTCAGATGTATATAAGACACAAGAATGGGAAAGTAAGGTAGAAGGAAGCCACACATGCAAGCTTCTGAGTTGCCAAGGAAGTCCACATGGTGAATTGGTATGTACAATTTGGAAGCCCACAATCTCACTCATTACCTGAATGTTCTCTTTGATCCGCTCCTCTTTGAGACTTGTGTTGAGGACCACAATCCCACGCTGTAACTGATAGCGAAGGGCAATCAAGGCTGGAGTTTGATTGTATTTTTTCGCCATGGAACCAAGAACTGGTTCATCCAAGAGAACAGGGGAGTTCTGGTCTACCCTGGAATGAAATGTAGGGAGGTTAGATATCTCAGGCTCTAGCATGTAAAGAAGTTTCAAATAATCACAAAGGTGGCCCTAGAGAATGGATTTCCTCAAGTGTGTACCTGGACATGTGTAACACCATTGTAAACTTGTATTTTTTTCTAAAATTCAAATTCTCTCTGCTTCCAAATCACCTGAGTGAGTTTAAGACTTTGACTTGTGTAGTGTGCAGTTTTACACTCTATCTCACTTTGCTTTGGGAAGTGGTGATACTACAAGTCCCTCTCAGCTTCCCTTGAATCCATGGATAAAAGATTCAAACACAGTTGTTCAATTTCAAATTGCCTTTTTGGATCAATTGCTGAGCGCTATTATCTCCAGCCTAGAAAAGCATGCCCATATCAATTTATTATCTCAGTCTCTCCAACCTGCTCTAAATTTCAGCTCCCCTAACCGTCCACTGGCAGGAGTGGCCTGTGTGGCCAAGCTCTTTTTGAGATCTCACATGGTTGCCTGGTTCTCCTCTCTCCAAAACATGGTAAATGACTTTCTACTCCTTTCCATCTCACCTTTTCCTCTCAGGACCTGGAAGTTCTCACTGTACCTTCCCCCCAGCAATAGGCCCATGGTTTTCTTTACTTACAGATCAACAGCCAATTGGCAAACAGGACCTTAACATCAGAAACACCCCCTACAGAATTTCAAGACTAAGAGTATGCTAACAACAATTATTAATTTGTAATTAATTTTAATGAACCCATTACCATCCTTCATATCGTTGTGTTCCCAGAACACCATAGGCAACCAATACAATATCTTTTGATTTGCAGAAATCCAGAAGTTTCATTTGGTTGAGATAAAGATGGCATTCTACCTGCAGATGAACGAAGAAAGATATTATATTACATGAAAGCGCACATTGATATAAAGAACATGTCAAAATATAATAAACTACATTAGGAAAGCCTATACAACAAAGTGTGAGTTAAATATAACTACACCAAAAGTTAAGTATGGAGCTTCCTACCCATTCTGATGCAAGAAACATTAATTAATAGCACAAGATCATTAACATAGAAATAAAAATAGGGGTTCCTAAGAAGTAGAAAGAGATTAGGACTGACTTGAGAATGAAAGAATAAAGGATGGGGGTAGGGGTTTTGACTATGGAACATATATAAACTTTAAAAAGAACATGTACAATTTTTAAGTGTTTAAAAGAAAATATTGGATATTTTTCTTAGTTTGGATTTTCCTTCTTGAACCAACACCATGACCATCTCAACTCTTATAAAGATAATATTTCACTGGGGCTGGCTTATAAGTTCAGAGGTTCAGTCCATTATCATGAAGGCAGGAACATAGCAGCATCCAGGCAGGCTTAGTGCAGGAGCTGAGAGTTCTACTTACATCTTCATCTGAAGGCTGCTAGCAGAATACTGGTTTCTAGGCAGCTATGATGATGGTCTTAAAGCCCACACCCCCAGTGACACAGCTACTCCAACAAGGACATACCTTCTAACAGTGCCACTCCCTGGGACAAGCATATAGAAACCATAGCATTCTCCTCCCTGTACCCTATAGGTTTCTTTAAACAAATGAGTTTATGGGAATCATACCTAAACATAGTATACTGCAAAGTACATTTAGTTCAACTTCCAAAGTCCCTATAGTCTATAGCAGTCTCAACAATGTTAAAAGTCCAAACTTCAAAGTTTCTTTTGAGATTCATCCAATAACTTAACTATAATCCACAAAGCAAGCCAAGAAATCAGCTGGGCAAATTCCAAACTCTGCATCTCCATGTTTGATTTGAAACCCATCTTCAGGTCTCCAACTCCTTTTTCATCTTTGTTAAAGTCAAAAAATATCTCCTGGGTTGGTTCTACTCCCTATTAACAACTTACCTCAGCAGATAGCTCATGGATCCAGCATCTCATACATGTTGGGGTCTCCAAGGCAACTTCAATATTACACATTCTTATTTCACTGTCTGGTGTTCACACAGATTATCTGGGTTCCTTCAACAGGCTGGTGTCACTTCTTCAACTCTGCCCTCTGTAGTACTCTAAGCTCAGGTTAATTCACTGCACTGCAGCTGCTGTTCATGGTGATCATCCATGACACTGACATCAACAGTACACTGGGGTCTTCAGCTGTGACTAGGCTTCACCAATAGCCTATCGTAGACCCTCTTCATGGTGCCAAGCCTCAACTTCTTTGCATAACCCCTTCATTCCTAGGCCATCAACTACAACTGAGGCTTCATCTTCACCAATGGCCTCTCACAATGTCAAGCCTCAGCTGCTCTTCACAACCCTCTTAAGCCTTTACAAGTACCACCTGGGTGACTCTTACACGTTGCCAAGTATACCTGCAGCAGGAAGTACAATATTTGCTACCTCTGGAACACGCCTTCTTTGTACTCTCATAAACACCTTTCATAAAATTTCAACTCAGTGATGCTAGTCTCTTCTTAATCACCACAAAATTTTTAGCTCCAGCTAACTAGCATCAATTGCCCCAGTAATACCTTCTGTTCTAGGATTTACAGCCAGAGCCATGTGGCCAAAGCTGCCAAGTTCTGCTGCTTGGGTTGGAACAAGCTCCAGAAGATTACTTATGATATCAACCTTAGGCCTCCACATATATATCAACACACATTATATGTACACTATAAGTACATATGTAAGAGAAAAACCATATAGAATGGAATGTTATAAAATCTGTATATTCCCACAATGCAAATCCAACTGTAAAAGAGTATGTATCATCATTACTAGGAGAAGTTTTAGTATATAACCTCCTTTCTCATATCTGACTTTTACTTTCCTAATGAATGTCATTATTAATACCTGAAAGAATGGAGCCATGGATACAAAGAAACTGTTTCATAACTCATTTGATTCCATGAACTAGGAGAATGTATTGAACCATGGCCAGAAACAAAGTCCACTGAAGTGTTGTTCAAAGTTTCTGAGTTTAGTTTTACATACGCAAAATAATACCACAACAAAAATTAAAGTTCTACCCTCTAACCTGGATGAGAATTGTAGTCTGCTTTACTTAATTTTTAGTATTGCTTAAGTTGTGGTCCATAATCAACAAGACATATGAGACGAGAGAAACCCATCATCTGTTATTGACAGAGCATCCTTGATTCCAGGTAATTTCACACTTTCTCAAACTTTTCTAGTTATTGTTGCTTAGACTTTTGTCCCCCTGTTAATCATTGTCCATTCTTAATACATTGAATATAAGTTCACTTTCCCATTTAGAGTGTGATTATTGACCACAGTCTACTTTGATCATCCTTACTTTTCTAAAGTCTATCAAGAAAAGGATCCACCAATATTTTCAAGTAAAAATGTCAATCAACACAAAATCAAGTATCATAAATGCCCTATCCACAAACACTCTGCTATTGGCTTGTGCTATACCACAAAGCTAAGGTGAATGCTAGCAGAATATCTATCAACCAATGGCAAGAAAGGACACAGAATGAACAAGAAGAGGCTGAGGATCCTCACCTGGTTGCATACCGGCTTGTGCTTGAGCCCAGGCTTATTCAGAATCATCTCCAACTGTCTGTAGTTAAAGTTAGACACCCCAATGGACTTGGTTAGTCCTGCATCCTTACACTTCTCCATGGCCTGGGAAGGAAAATATACACACAAAATACTTTCTAGAGTTGAGTACTTCTTAGATTTCTACTACATAAAGCCATGAATGTGACCTCAGCCCTTGGAAATAGCTTCAGTTTTTATGACAGAAGGTACACTCTACTCTTATAAATGAAATTGTGACCTGACTTTTTCCTCTGTATACACTACTCCTGTGATCTGTGATTCTAGTACTTACCTCCCAGGTAGCACAGAGATCTACTATGTCAAATATTAATTTTCCATGTTCATCTACTGGAACATTTTCTTCTCCTGGCTGGAATAGAAACAAATGTTAAAGTAACCTCTCAGCAAATGCCTATTCCAACCAATAGCAATGCTTCTAGATAAATGAAGAACTGAAAATTAAATCTCCATAAGATAAATGGATATCATATTTAATGCAATAATATTTGTCATGTATTTTGAATGTTGAGTTATATGAAACACCCTTCAGTGGTAGGATTCAATTTTCATATATATATATATATATATATATATATATATATATATATATATATATATGAAATATATATCATGTTTTTATAAGTAGTTTATCTCTGTGTCATTATGAAATGTGCTTGTCGGCTTTTATGATTATTCATAGTTGACCGCTTGGTGGATAAACAATATGAGGTCTCTTTCCTGAGAAGAGTATCTAACTTGCTTTCACCATTCCTTAGTTGTCTATAGATATTTTTTGAGTTTGTTTTTGTATGCTTGTTTTTTGTTGTTGTTGTTGTTTTTGTCTAATATCAGGCCCCATGAGACCTTCCCCTTCCGCATTAACATGTCTATTGGACTTTTCTCAGCTCTTCTCTGATAAACACATTGGTGAAATTTCATGGGTATAGCTTCTTTGATATCTCTAGAAGATGTAATCTCACAACAAACTTTCTACTCTCCTGGACCATAAAATCATTCTTTCCCCTCCTCTATTATGATCTCTGAGCCTCAGCAGGATGTGTATTTGAGATGCATAGAAACTATAGCTGCCATATTATAAGACATTATAATTCCAAACTATACTCTATATGAAATATTTCTGGAATTTCAGGCAACACACTTTCAGGGCCATTGGGTAATGAATGAGATACAGGTCCACATAGTCCAACTGAAGTTTTTGCAGTGACCGTTCCAAGGAAGATCTCACCAGTTCTGGGCGATGGCTAGTACACCAAAGCTGCAATTAAAGATGGAATTCAAATTGAATTAATAAATTCTAATAATTAGTCATTTGCTTCAGATAATATAAAGATATTTTTCCTACTGATTGGAAATTGATGTGCACAGGGGAATATTATACTTCTACCCAAATGTCCTTTAATCTGATCTAACCATGCAAATATCTCTTTATTATGAACTAGTCTTTGAAATTACTCAGTATACAACATTTTAATCATGTAATAATAATGTTTTTTTCATCAATACTATATTTCCTTGGATTGAAAATGTAAAGGATGTGTCTCATCTAATGTTCTTACCCAGTCAATTCAATATGGAAGAGTTAGTTTGGTGAGTGTCCACATATGTGTGATGTTTTGCTTATGCAGTAGGCACTTATGTATGTCAAATGTCAATCTTGGATTCCTATCTCTCTTACTCTCTGCCTTGTATTATATTTAATTTGTGTAACTATGGGAGATACTTTCAATGTTTTGTTTTATATTACATATAATATAAATAGGAGTAGTTATTCCTTACTTAAAATTGAAAGTCTTATCCTATTTTCTCTTACTAATGAAAGTATCTAAAATATTCAGTGTTGAAAACTATTAAAATGTTATCCAGGAGATATAAGTAAGACTGTTCTTTCCCATAGTCCAGTTTACATCATATTGCTATGAACTAAGATGGAGCAATGAAAGGCATTAAATTCATGAATCTAATGACATTGATAATGAGAAAACCACTCTCTGTGACTTAATATTATATTTAATACACAAATGCATGTGAGTTAAAAATAGATAAGAAAATACAATTCACTAACAATTACTGATCCAATCATGTCAATATCTCTTCAAACATTATTGTTCATTCACGGATTAATTATGTAAGCAGTACCTTTGAAGTATAAAATATATCTTCTCTCCTTACAGTGCCATCAGCAATCTTGCTTCTGATGGCCTCTCCTACATGATCTTCAGTATTATAGACAGAAGCAGAATCAAAATGACGGAAACCAGCATCTATAGCTATTTTGGTGAGCTCCTTAGCTTTACACTTGGGAATCTAAAAAGAAAAAAAAGGGAGCATTTATAAATGGGTATTCATGATTGAGAACATTTTGAGGCACAATATGTGACCTTCTCTGCTATCAGCTTTATCCTATGTCTTTGGAGTAATAATTCCAGCTAAGATTAAGATCTCTGTCTATGGGGTAACAAGAGTGAGTCAATCTGAGAGTTTCTTTTGTGCTTGGCAATTACAGGTTAGCCATTGTTATAAGAGATGACCACTAGCACCGAAGGTCCAGTACTTATGCCCAGGAATCATAAGAATATTAAACAAAAATTTACACGAGAAAATATGTTCCATTTGACATAAAAATTAAATGTTGTGTTAAAGGAATGACTTCATAATTCAAGACCCTGAACTTAAATTCAAAATTCCAGGAAGACAACCATTTGATGATTTCAGAAGAAAAACAGTCATCCCTGCCTCTACATAAATGTTATTTACAGCAGAGATAAATCATGTCTAAATGTCTTCACTAAGTTCCTGGGTTTTGCTAGGCTATTGTCACAATTTTATTTCTAGTTCTTTCTTTTGCCTCAAGAATGGTTAATGAAGTTAGCTCTTTAACCAAAATCCATTACAACAGCATTGGAAAGGCTGAGGAAGATTAAATATTAAAGACCAATATGTTGGAACCCTAGCAGAGGCAGCTGAGTGCTCTGGAGAACTCTCGACACCACAGGTCCTCGGGATCACAGTGAATGGAACACAGTCAACTCCAGAGAATCCAGCAGGGGCTTGTGCCAGCAAGAACAGGGACAAAGGAACACTGCCCACCAAGAATTGGGTTCCGGTCCATTCAGGACCACTCCCACCATCTCTCTTCTGAACCCCAGTGGAGACAGCTGAGCACTCGGAGGACTCTCCACACCACAGGTCCTTGAGATCACCGGTCCTCTGGATCATGCAGGGAGAGTCAGCCTACAGGGAGGGCTCTGACCCCAGGACTCAGAAGGAGGATCAGAGCTCCAGACTTCTGGACACATGTCTTGCAAGAGGAGAGCTTGCCTGCAGAGAGTGCTCTGACCAAGGGGAC
>NC_034605.1:9850406-9852247 GCF_900095145.1 Mus pahari | reverse complement strand
AAGACCAAACCTATGGATAATAGTAGATTGGAATGAAAATTTTTCAACTTAAAGGACAAGCAAATATCTTCAACAAAATTATAGAAGAAAACTTCCCAAACCTAAAGAAAGAGATGCCCATGAACATACAAGAAGCCTACAGAACTCCAAATAGACTGGACCAGAAAAGAAATTCCTCTAGACACATAATAAACAGAACAGCAAATGCACTAAATAAAGACAGAATATTAAAAGCAGGGAGAGAAAAAGGTCAAGTAACATATAAAGGCAGGCCAGAGACAATGAAAGCCAGAAGATCCTGGACAGATGTTATACAGACACTAAGAGAACACAAATGCCAGTCCAACCTACTATACACATCTAAACTCTCAATTACCATAGATGGAGAAACCAAATTATTCCATGACAAAACCATATTCACACATTATCTTTCCTCTAATCCAGCCCTTCAAAGGATAATAAAGGGAAAACACAAACACTAAGAAACTACACCCTAGAAAAAGGAAGAAAGTAATCCCTCAACAAAACCAAAAGAAGACAGCCACAAGAACGGAATCCCAACTCTAACAAAAATGACAGGAACCAAAAATTGCCTTTCTTTGATTTCTCTCAACTCAATTCCCCAATAAAAAAAGACATAGACTAACAGACTGGCTACACAAACGGGACCCTACATTTTGCTGCTTATAGGAAACGCACATCAGGGACAAAAACAGATACTACCTCAGAGTAAAAGGCTGGAAACCAATTTTCCAAGCAAATGGGCCAAAGAAACAAGCTGGAGTAGCCATTCTAATATGAATAAAATTGACTTCCAACCCAAATTTATCAAAAAAGACAAGGAGGGGTACTTCATACTCATCAAAAGTAAAATCTACCAAGATGAACTCTCAATCCTAAATATCTATGCTCCAAATGGAAGGGAAGCCACATTCATTAAAGAAACTTTAGTAAAACTCAAAGCACACATTGAACCTCAAACAATAATATTGGGAGACTCCAACACCCCACTCTCACCAATGGACAGATCCTGGGAACAGTATCTAAACAGAGACACATGGACACTAACAGAAGTTATAAAACAAATGGATTTAACAGATATCTACAGAAAATTTTATCCTAAAACAAAAGGATATACCTTCTTCTCAGCACCTCATGGAACCTCCTCCCAAATTGACCATATAATTGGTCACAAAACAGGCAGGCCTTGACAGATACAAAAATATTGAAATTATCCCAAGCATCCTATCAGATCACCACGGACTGAGGCTGATATTCCATAACATCATAAATAATAAAAAGCCAACATTCAGGTGGAAACTGAACAAAACTCTACTCAACGATACCTTGCTCAAGGAAGAAATAAAGAAATTAAAGACTTGTTAGAGTTTAATGAAAATGAAGCCACAACATACCCAAACTATGGGAAAGGATGAAAGCAGTCCTAAGATGAAAACTCATAGCTCTGAGTGCTGCCAAAAAGAAACTTTAGAGAGAATACACTAGCAGCTTGACAGCACACCTGAAAGCTCTAGAATGAAAGGAAGCAAATTCACCCAAGAGGAGTAGACAGCAGGAAATAATCAAACTTAGGGCTGAAATCAACCAAGTGGAAGCAAAAAGAACTATTCAAAGAATCAACCAAACCAGGAACTGGTTCTTTGAGAAAATCAACAAAATAGATAAATCCTTAGCCAGACTAACTAGAGTACACCGGGACAGAATCCTAATTAACCAAATCAGAAATGAAAAAGTAGACATAGCAACTGACCCTGAGGAAATCCAAAACATCATCAGATCCTACTATAAAGGGGATACTCAACAAAACTGGAAAACCTGGA
>NC_034605.1:9840394-9849928 GCF_900095145.1 Mus pahari | reverse complement strand
CCAGGGATGCAGGGATGGTTTAATATATGGCAATCCATCAACGTAACCCACTATAGAAACAAATTCAAAACCAAAAACCACATGATCATCTCGTTAGATGCTGAGAAATCATTTGGCAAAATCCAATACCCCTTCATGATAAAAGTCTTGGAAAGATCAGGAATTCAAGGCCCATACCTAAACATAATAAAAGCAATATACAACAAACCAGTAGCCAATATCAAAGTAAATGGAGAGAAGCTGAAGGCAATCCCACTAAGATCAGGGACTAGAGAAGGCTGCCCACTTCTTCCCTACCTATTCAATATTGTACTTGAAATCCTAGCCAGAGCAATTCGACAACTAAAGGAGATCAAGGGGATGGAAATTGGAAAGGAAGAAGTCAAAATATCATTATTTGCAAATGATATGATTGAATATATAAGTGACCCTAAAGATTCTACCAGAGAACTCTTAAACCTGATAAACAGCTTCACTACAGTAGCTGGATATAAAATTAACTCAAACAAATCAATGGCCTTTCTCTACACAAAGGATAAACAGGAGGAGAAAGAAATTAGGGAAACAATACCCTTCACAGTAGTCATAAAAAATATAAAATACCTTGGTGTGACTTTAACTAAGGAGGTGAAATATCTGTATGACAAAAACTTCAAGTCTCTGAAGAAAGAAATTGAAGATTTCAAAAAATGGAAAGATCTCCCATGCTCATGGGTCGACAGTATTAATATAGTAAAAATGGCTATCCTGCCGAAAGCAATGTACGGCTTCAATGCAATCCCCATCAAAATTCCAACTCAGTTCTTCACTGAATTAGAAAGGGCAATTTGCAAATTCATCTGGAATAATAAAAAACCTAGTATAGCAAAAACTATTCTCAACAAAAAAAGAACCTCTGGGGGAATCACCATGCCTGACCTCAAGCTGTACTACAGAGCAATTGTGATAAAAACTGCATGGTTCTGCTACAGTGACAGAGAGGTAGATCAATGGAACAGAATTGAAGACCCAGAAGTGAACCCACACACATATGGTTACCTGATCTTTGACAAAGGAGCAAAACCATCCAGTGAGAAAAAGACAGCATTTTCAACAAATGGTGGTGGCACAACTGGCTGTTAGCATGCAGAAGAATAGGAATTGATCCATTCTAATCTCCTTGTACAAAGCTCAAGTCTAAGTGGATCAAAGAACTACACATAAAACCAGAGACACTGAAATATATAGAGGAGAAAGTGGGGGAAAGCCTTGAAGAAATGGGCACAAGGGAAAAATTCCTTAACAGCAATGGCTTGTGCTGTAAGATCAAGTATCAACAAATGGAACCTCATAAAATTGCAAAGCTTCTGTAAGGCAAAAGATACTGTCGATAAGACAAAGAGGCCATCAACAGATTGGGAAAGAATTTTTACCAATCCTAAATCTGATAGGGGATTTATATCCAATATATACAAAGAGCTCAAGAAGCTGAACTCCAAAAATTCAAATAACCCCATTAAAAAATGGGGTATAGAGCTAAACAAAGAATTCTCAACTGAGGAATATCGAAGGGCTGAGAAGCACTTGAAAAAATGTTCAACATCCTTAATCATCAGGGAAATGCAAATCAAAACAACCCTGAGATTTCACCTCATATCAGTCAGAATGGCTAAGATCAAAAATTCAGGGGACAGCAGATGCTGGCGAGGATGTGGAGAAAGAGGAACACTCCTCCATTGCTGGTGGGATTGCAAGCTTGTTCAACCACTCTGGAAATCAGTCTGGTGGTTCCTCAGAAAACTGGACATAGTACTACCGGAAGATCCAGCAGTACCTCTTCTAGGTTCCAACTGATAATAAGGACACATGCTCCACTATGTTCATAACTGCCCTATTCATAATAGCCAGAAGCTGGAACGAACCCTGATGTCCCTCAACAGAGGAATGGATACAGAAAATGTGGTACATTTTCACAATAGAGTACTACTCAGCTATTAAAAACAATGGATTTATGAAATTCTTTTTTTATTATTTTCTTTATTTACATTTCAAATGCTATCCCAAAAGTTCCCTATACCCTACCCCAGCCCTTGCTCCCCTACCCACCCACTTCCACTTCTTGGCCCTGGCCTTGCCCTGTGCTGGGTCATATAAAGTTTGCAAGACCAAGTGGGCCTCTCTTCTCAAATACCAAGCATTTGTCATTGTCATAGCATTTGAAATGTAAATGAAGAAAATATCTAATAAAATAAGTTAAAAAAAAAAGACCAGTATGTTTGAGAGTGGTAACTCTGAAATATTAACATCCAGAAAAAGAAGACAGGGAGTCACTTACTTAGCCCATACTCTTCAATTAAAATGAGATATTTAGTCAAACACAAAGCAGAGCACCATAATAAAGGGCTCACACTCTTTATCAAAGAAACTTTATTGCAATAATAGCTTTCCCAGTTGACTTTTAAAAAGCACCTGAAAGTGAGTGACTTTACAAATCACACAGAGTTACACTCATTCTGATTCTATTTCTTCTGGACCCTCAACCCTGGGAACTCTGGTCTTACCTTTGAAGAAAGAGCAGTACCAAAACCCAGTACTGGAATGAAGTTACCATCATTCAGTTCCACACAATGATGTTTAGAGTTCATCTTTCACTCGTCAAGATAAGCTGGCTCAGCTTGATGTTTGCCTTCACAGAGCACTTAAGTAATGAGAGCTCCTCTTCTGATTTTCTGGTTAATGTATTATCTGTCGTGTGTGGGAGTTAATTTGTTTACACAAGTTAGAATAAAATGATATCCAGTTAGTTTATTTATAAGAAAAAAATCACTGTGTTCCTTTTATTGAAAATGGACTTTTTTATACAATGAATGCTGAATATTCTTTTCCCTCCCTTCAGTCCTTCCTACCTACTCTCCCACTCAGATCCATCCCCTGTCTCTCTTCCATTAGAAAACAAACAGGCTTCGAAAGGAATATAATATATAAGATATATAATATATAAGTATATTATTATATGTTATGTATAACTGTGTATAATATAATATTATATATTATATAATTTTATAACATAAGAATGGATAAAAACTAACACATTGGAATAGGGCAAGACAAACAGAAAGAAAAGAATAGAACAAAAGGCACAATAAATATAGATCCAGACCCACTCATTTGCACACTCAGAAGCATTCACACATACATACAAACATGTATCATAAGTTATACATGACATATACTATATACATAATAACAATTTAAAACAAGGCACAAATGACCTCTACCCCAGCAGAAGCCAGCTTAGCAGTGAACACAAAAACTTCTGGCAGGAGCCACTGCAAGAAGAAAACAGGTGATGGAGAGATAAGAATGATGAAGGAGAGATAGTGGAGTGGTGCACTCATGTCCTGTGGAGAGAGGTAGAACTGGTGATGTGACAGCAGTGACAGGTGAGAAAGAGGCCTAAAGTCAATAGTGGATCAAGTCATTGGGGTAGACCAGATGGTATGCACCAGCAGCCCAGTGCTTAAGCAGATACAAACTCAGCTATCACTCAAGCAGCTTGGCCAGGGTTTCACTCTACATCTGGACAATGATGGAGATATGACATGAGAAAGAGTCCACTTTGTAGGTTAGATTTCCTAAAAGGACCATCGCTGTGTTCTGGGATTCTACTGAGGGCCATAAGCTGGTTAGTGGCACTGATGTGGTTCTAGTCTGGGTTGATGTCTTAGGAGCATGTTGTCCTGTGACAACATGCAGATGTCCATAATCTTTGGTGTGGCTTGAGTCCGTGTTGATGTCCATGTGCTGTGCTGTCCCTGGAGACCATATTGATGTGAATGGCCTATGCTGCCACCTGAGATAGTAGTGATGACCAAGTCTGGCCTGATGATGAGGGCCATGTCTGGGTCCAAGGTCCTCCTACAACTGGGGTCTGAGTTGATGTACATTGATGTCAATACCTGCAGCTACATGAACTGGGTTCCCAAAGGAAGACCGGGGTTGCAACTGTGGGAGAAACTGTGAGAGAAATAACAAACCAGGACAAAGTTATCTGATCAAGGCCAATGTTTACTTAAGAGTCTGAGCTTATATGGGGGATCCCATCCCCCACTGTTGGGAACAAAGAAGGGGGGCCAGGGGAAGGCCCTGGGGAAGAGGGGGAAGGGAAAAGGAGCCCAACTTCCGGCCAGAGTTCCTGTGCTCTGGGGAGGCACACATAGGTGTTGGAGGGCTGCCGGGTTCTTTCCACTCAGCCCTGGATGGGCATTGCCTCTGACCCACTGGGCGGGGGTGGAGAAGGGGCATCTCCTGACCTGGGGACCCCAGGGCCACACCCTGTAGCCCCAGGGTTATAGGAGAGAGGGATGATGGAAGAGGTTTCCAACACTGACCAGAGTACACAACAGATCTTGATGGAGTAGAGACTCTCTGTGGTTTAAGAGCTTTATTATAGAAATGCAGGGAAAAAAGAGGGAAGGTAGAGAGAAAGAGATAGAGAGAGGAGAGGAAAAGACCAAGAGAAAGGAAAGAGGAGAGAGAAGTGAGAGATGTGAGAGGACAAAGGAGTGAGAGTGTAAGAATGGGAGAGCAAGTTGGGGTCTGAACACCCCTTTTTATGGTCTTCACTGTTGCTAGGTAAATGGGGAGGAGTTTAGCCTGAAGGTCAGAAGCTCGGGCCATTGCTTACATGACTACTGATCATGCTTCTCTTGTGGTTTAGGAGTCATCTTGTTATCCCAGCCTGTTCATCTACATACAGAGTAAAAGGCTTGGTGAGATTTCACAAGGCTAAAGCTGAGGCAGTGAGCAAGCCTGTTTGATCTTGTCAAAGGCCTCCTGTTGTGTCTCAGTCCATTCAAATTCACCGCCTTCTTTAGTGAGAAAATGAAGCAGGGCAGTGAGGGTAGTGAATCCAGGTATCTATAACCTACAAAACCCAGCCATTCCCAGGAATTCTCTTACCTGGCAGGGGGTAGGTAGTCAAGGTCGGAATCTGGGTCACCGTCTTTTTCCCGGCCTCCATCAGCCATCTCTTTCCGTCTCTCAAGGCGTATCTCAGATACATGACTTTGGTCCGGGACAACTGGGCCTTTTTAGCCAACTTCTGGCACCCAAACTCACCCAGTTCCGCCAGGAGGTTTTTAGTCCCTACTGACATTCTTCTTTGGTGGTAGCAGCCAGCAGCAGGTCATCAACATATTGCAAGAGGGTCACTTGTGGGTTAGTAGCCCTAAAAGAGGCTAGATCTCCATGTAATGCCTCATTGAATATAGTAGGGGAGTTTTTAAAACTTTGTGGCAGCCTGGTCCATGTCAATTGTCCGGTAACTCCGGATTCTGGGTCTTGCCACTCGAAAGCAAAAATGGGCTGGCTAGAGGCATGTAGTCTTAAGCAAGAAAAGGCATCTTTTTTATCTAAAACAGTATACTATTTTTTTCTCTGGTGGCAATGAGCTGAGTAGATTATATGGATTTGGGACAGTGGGATGTATATCCTGAATCCCTTTGTTGACCTCCCTGAGGTCTTGTACTGGTCTATAATCTCTAGTTCCAGGCTTTTTGACAGGAAGGAGGGGGAAATTCCGGGGGGACTGGCATGGGACTAGGATGCCAAGCTGTAAGAGACTCGGAATATGGGCTCTGATTCCTTCTCATGCCTCTTGACTCATTGGGTATTGTCTAACGGCAATTGGAGTGGCATCCGTTTTTAGTCCCACCACTACCGGGAGTACTTGCTTCGCCATTCCCATTCCCCCTGTTTCTGCCCATGCTTGAGGAAAAACCATCAGCCAGCTTTCAATGTCTAAGCTGGTTTGTGTTGGGGCTTCATGTAAGCGATATTCTTCCTCTGTCCCTATAGTTAAAATAATGGAAGTTGGGGGTATTCCCCAGGAGACTTCTAGTCCACCAGACATAAACCTGATTTGGGCCTTTAATTTAGTCAATAGATCTCTTCCCAGTAGCAGGGCAGGATACTCAGGTATCAATAAAAAAGAATGGGTCACTTGCTTTTTCCCCAGATCAACAGTTCTAGAAGTTGTCCACGGGTAAGTCTTTTGACCTGTAGCCCCAATTACAATAGTTCTTTCATTTTTTGGTTTCCCTAAAGGTTGCTTTAAGACTGAGTATTCAGCTCCCATATCCACCAGAAATTCCACTGGGGTCCCCTCCACTTTTAGGGTTACCCTAGGCTCAGGGAAGGGGTCCAAGCCCCGTCCCCGTTAATCATCATCTTCTCCCGAAGTCAGCACTTTTGTTTTGAGGTATTTATTTTTCTTCTTGGGGCATTCTCTAGCCCAATGCCCTTTTCCCTTGCAATAAGCACATTGATCCTTATCCAAGGGTCATGCAGGTCCATGGTTTCAGGCACCGAAGCCTCCTTCAGGGAACCGCTTGTTGCCCTGGTAGCCTGGCTGCCTTCCTGCTCTATTTCTTTCTCCCACAACTGAGGCCAGGATTCTAGTCAAATTTCTTTCCTGCCTGCGATCCCACCTTTTTTCTCTTAATTCAGCTTTTTTCCCTTTCTTTCTTTTCTTCTTCTGTTTCTCTCCTATGAAAGCCAAGGCCACTGCCTCCTGCTATCCCTCTGAGTTTGGGTCGAAAAGGCTTCCATGAGTTGTTCCAAAAACATGGACAGGGGTTCTACAGGGCCCTGAAGTACCTCTCTTACCCTATCCAAATTAGTGGGGCATCTTGCTGCCCCTTGGAGGTCTGCCACAAGAGCCTGGGGATAGATGGTCAGTCACTCTTTACCTGCCGCTGTGTTGAAGTCCCAGTTAGGATGATCCAAAGGGAAATCAGCATCTATTTCATTCGGGAGGGTCATGGGAAACCCGTTGGGGCCAGAAACATTTTTCCTGGCTTCATGGAGAATCCTCTCTTTTTCCTCAATAGTGAAGACCTGTAAAAGTTGCTGACAATCATCCCTGGTGGACTTATGTGAAAACATGAGCGATTCTATCAGTCCAGTTAGACTGGTGGGGTTCTCTGAAAAAGGAGGGTGGTTAGTCTTATAATTATATAGATCAGCCGAAGAGAAGGGCCAATACTGGAGGGGCTGAAGATTGGGCAGACCCACAGGGGGCCCATATGTCCTAAGCGTGAGACTGACAGTAGAGTCAGGTCCTTCTGGATTAAGAGCGCTGCGGCTCCTAGTTCCTGCCGCTGGTCCCGCTCCCCCCCTACTCTGTTCCACCTCTGGTCTTGTTCCCTCCCCACCCTGATCATGGGCCGGTATGAGGTTAGGGGGAGGGTGTTGAGGTTGGGGATAAGGCAGGAGTGGGATGGTCCATTCAGAGGGCTCCTAAATTTCAGGATAGATCTTAGGAGGAGCAGTGGGCTTGTTAGGCTCTGTTTTGGGTGGAGTCTTTGCTTTTGGTTTGTTACCCGCGGAATTTTTGAGCTCCAGAACTCAGCAGTCTGGCTTACGTTTTCGAACCCAAGGTTTGACCCAAGGTGGAGGATCCTGGACCAGGTCCTGCCATACAATGATGCATGCTTGTTGATCGGGATGCAACCCTGGTCCTTCCTGGAAAAGAATTGCTTTGATCTCAAAAATTATGGTCAAATCAAAAGTGCCTTCTGGCAGCCAGCCAACACCAAATGCTGGCCATTTCGCAGCACAAAATGTCTGCCATGGTTACTTTTTGATTTCAACAAAGAGATTATGAGCCCTGGCTCCAACTTCAGCCCAGTTGTCCAAAGTCAGACTCAGGGGAGTCGTCACAGTCTGTCCCATTATCCAAGTCATGAGAAACACAAAGGACACACTAATCAGAATAAGACACAAACTAACAACTGTCCGTTTCCACTTGGAGGACCAGAACCAGAGAAAACTTCCAGATGGTCGTAGAGGCAGGCAATATCTCCTCAGGAGAAGGGTTACTGTGTCATTCTCAACCTTCAGACAGGACAATGGTCCCTCCAGGGTCGGGGCATCCCCAAAACAGAAAGTAAACTAGAAAAATACCAGAATAAAAACCAAAACCAATTCTGAGCGGCACCACGTGCAAAGATTAAACTAATGGAGACAAACCAGAGGACAGAGAGAGACAGAATGTCACCTCCAAGAGGGTCTTTGGAGCTTGAGGGTGGTTGCAAATCCCAGACGAGTCCCCAAAGATGAAACGGGGGGATCCTCACTCAAGTCTCAGGATGACTTGACACCCAAGAACTCAAGAGATCAATCTTGATGCAAACAGCAAGAGGTTAATTTGGGAAAGGCCAGTGCACTGGGGACAACTCGTATCCCATGCAGGGGTAGAGAAGTTGATCCCGAGCTCCAGGGGTAAGGAGTTTATGAAGGCAGAAACCGTAAACACCTGGCATTGGGCTATAGCATTTGGCAAGCATAACGGGTTCAAGGAACAGTTAGAGCATTCTGTACAAACATTTCCTAAAACAATGGGGCAAGTTAAACTTCTACTTTGTGGTTAGTACATCCTGGAACACTGGGGCGAGTTAAACTTTTACTCCCTGCCATTAGTGAGGTCTATTTTGGACACAAGTTTAGGACAAGTCTAGGGGCTTAAATAATTTTTCACTCTCAGGATCTTTCACTCTCACCATTGTCAGGACACTCAGTAACCTCACAGGTCAGCCTGGCACATGAATCATTCTGGCAGCTGGAATACTGCAGCATTCTGTGGAAAAAACACAAACATGTCCTCTTTCTGATCAGGATCTGCCATATGCCAATAAGTGGATCCTTCCGCCTCACCTAGGCATGAGTGTGCCTAGATTTAGGATACTGTAAGGCACTCAGCAAGGAGTTCTTTGGTATCAAAATTTTAAAATTTTAAAATTTAAAATGATTTAAATAATATGCATGGGGATATAATTCCCCCTTTTTTTGTTTTTTAAGGAGATACAGTTTTAAAGTTTCACAACACCTTGTCCTCGCGAAATATAAAAGATCCCAGTAACATGGGTAACATTAAATTGTTGACAAAATATCTCAAATACTTGACTGTAATAGCCTATTCCATTATCTGTTTTAATCTCATTTGGAACACCAAGCATATAAAAAAAATTAACATAGGCAATGATGAATTACACTTTTAGTTGCCTCTCTTGTTAGAGCAGTTGCAACTAGAAAGCCTAAAAAGGTATCAATAGTCACATGTGAATATTTTATTTTTCTGAAATCAGAAATATGAGTATCCATTTGCAATAAATGATTAAGCATAAGTCCTCAAGAATTAACACCATTATGTGGAGCAGGTAGAAACTGAGGACACTGAGAACAAGTCTTTACACATTGACATGCACATTCTCTAAAAATTACCAAATTATTATCTCGTCATTATTATTTTGATGATGTAAAGAATGAGATTATATGACCAATTACTCTTGTGTAAAGCCTATAATCTCCCTAGGATATAAATCTAGCATGGCATTGTCTTAAGAGGTCTTGTCCAGGCAATCTAAAATGAGTTCTTACATGTCCAAAGACAGTCTTTTAAAGGAACAGTATTTTTTCTTGAGTTGTATATGCATAAACAATTGTAAATTTGAGAAATCATAGTATCTAAAAAAATGGAAAAATTTAAATCAA
>NC_034605.1:9836635-9838023 GCF_900095145.1 Mus pahari | reverse complement strand
AAAAAAAAAAAAGAGAGAAGCTGAATAAAAATGTGCAAACTCAAAATAACCAATGGAGGGCTACAGTGCCCATACCCAAATAGTACCAAGAGAGAGTTTGTCTCCCATGAGTGATGGAATGATTGTGAGTATAGGAAAGATCACTACTTCTGCTCTGAAAGACCTGGCTGGGAGATTTCATGACACAGGAACCAAAGAGCAGCCTGAGACAGGATCCTCCAGTTTTCCTCTGTGCCAAGAATTGATCCTGTACCACAGAGACCTTAGCTGATCCTGAAAAACAGTGCTCCATATTCAAATACCAGTGTGAAAGAGCTGGTCTCCCAGGAGTGCTTGCACACCTGTGAGTACAAAGAACACTATCACTTCTGATCAAATTCCTGACCCAAGAGGAACCAGCCCAGAGTCATTAGAACACAGGAATCAAGGAACAGGCAGGGGCAGGAACCTTCAGGTTACCATTGGCACCCTGGAGCTGACCCTGTGACACAGGGCTCCATACCCAAATTCATCCTGGGGAGAATTGGTCTCCTAGGAGTACTGACACACAGGCTTGCAGGAAAGACAAGACAAAGTCAAAGACAGCAAGACCAGATAACACTAGGGACAGCCATATGGCGAGAGGCAAGGGCAAGAACATAAGCAACAGAAACCAAGGCAATTTGGCATCATCAGAACCCAGTTCTTCCATGAATGAGAGCCCTGGTTACCCCAACACACAGAAAAGTAGGACTCTGATTTAAGGTCACATCTCATGATAATGATGATAGAGGACTTTAAGTAGGACATAAATAAGTTCCTTAAAGAAAGACAGGAAAACACAAGGAAAACAGGTAGAACCCTCTAAAAAGGAAACACAAATTTCCCAAAAAGAATTACAGGAAAACACAACCAAAGAGGTGAAGGAATTGAACAAAGCCATCCAGGATCTAAAAATAGAAATAGAATCAATAAAAATTATCAAAGCAGACAACCCTGGATGTAGAATACCTAAGAAACTGATCAAGAATCATAGAATCAGGCATTGTGGGAACTGAAAGGGGCCTAGGGTAAGAGGTGGGAGGGAGGATAGTCCACATCAGGCCAGAGTTCCTCCTATGTTCTGGTCAGGCAGATGCGGGAGGGCTGCCAGACATGTTCCACTCAGCCCTCGGTGGGCATCTAAGCCTCTGATCCACTCAACAGGGGGTGGACAAGGGACAACCTCCAACCTGGGGAGATCCAGGGAAACACCCTGTCACCTCAGGGTTTTGGGAGAGAGGGCTGAGGGGAGAGGGTCCCACATAGGCGAGAGTCTGTGCAGCTGTACAGAGGAAGTTTATAGTTTTAGAGGTTTATTATAGAAAGGCAGGGAGAGAGAGAGAGAGAGAGAGAGAGAGAGAGAGAGA
>NC_034605.1:9813285-9836120 GCF_900095145.1 Mus pahari | reverse complement strand
GGGTTCAACATCTAGCCTCAACTGGAAACCAGGCTGTCTGTGTATAGTCCAATGCCCAACAAAGCTTCACCACCAGAATACTAGAGGTAGTAGAGAGAAACTCAGGTGCAGAAGATTCTATAGAAAACACTGACACAACAGTCAAAGAAAATGCAAAATGCAAAAAGGTCCTAACCTAAAACATCCAGCAAATTCGGGACAAAATGAGAAGTCTAAGCCTAAGGATAATAAGTACAGAAGAGAGTAAAAATCCTCAACTTTAAGGGCCAGTAAATATCTTCAGCAAAATTATAGAAGAAAACTTCCCCAACCTAAAGAAATACATGCCCATAAACATACAAGAAGCCTACAGAACTCCAAATAGTTAGGACCAGAAAAGAAATTCCTCCCATCACATAATAGTCAAAACACTAAATGTGTAAAACAAAGAAAGAATATTAAAACCAGTAAGGGGAAAAGGGTGTGTAACATATAATGTCAGATGTATCAGCATTGTATCAGACTTCTCACCAGAGACTCTGAAAGCTAGAAGCTCCTGAGAAGATGTCATACAGACGCTAAGAGAACACAAAAACCAGCCCAGACTATTATACCAAGCAAAACTTTCAATTACTATATATGGAGAAACCAAACTATTCCCTGACAAAACCAAATTTACAAAATATCTTGCCAAAAATTCAGGCCTACGAAGGATAATACATGGAAAACACTGACAGAAGCAGGGAAAGTACACCCTAGAAAAAGCAAGATAGTAATAGTTTGTTTCTTTCAACAAACCTAAAGGAAGATAGCCACACAAACATAATTCCACCTGTAACATCAAAAATAACAGGAAGCAACAATTGCTATTGCTTATTATCTCTTAACATCAATGGCCTCAATTCTACAATAACAAGACATAGACTAACAGATTTGATAAGGTGGAAAAAAAACAGCATTTTGCTGCATATAGAAAAGCACCTCAGAGCAAAGGCTCTAAAATAATTTTCCAAGCAAATGGTCCCAAGAAACAAGCTGGAGTAGCCAGTCTATTAGAGAATAAAACTGACTTTGAATCAAAGGTTATCAAAACAGATAAGGAAGGAGACTTCAAACACATCAAAGGAAAAATCTACCAAGAAGAATTCTCAATTCTGTACATCTATGTTCCAAGTGCCAGGGTGGCCGCATTCATAAAATAACTTTCCCTAAAGCTCAAAGCACACATTGCCCCTCAGTATAGAGAATAAAATCAACTTTCAACCAAAAAGAAAGGCCATCTACAGACTGCCTCACCTGTGGATCCATCCCATATACAGTCACCAAATCCAGATACTTTGTGGATGCCAAGAAGTACATGCTGACAGAAACCTGATATAGCTGTCTCCTGAGAGGGTCTCCCAGTGCCTGACAAATCCAGAGGCAGGTGCTCAAATCCAAAGATTGGACTGAGCACAGCATCCCCAATTGAGGAGTTAGAGGAAGGACTGAAGAAGCTGAAGGGGTTTGTAACCACACAGGAAGAACAACATTAACCAACCAGAACAGCCAGAGCTGCCACTGACTGAACCACCAACCAAATCACACATATGGAGGGACCTATGGCTCCAGATGTATATGTATCATAGGTTGGTCTTGTTGGCCATCAATGGCAGGAGAGACCCTTGGTCCTGTGAAGGCTCAATGGTCCAGTGTAAGTGAATGGTGGTGTGGGGAGAAGGGAGTCAGTGGGCGTGTTCGAGAACACCCTCATAGAAGCATGTGGAGTTGTAAAGTATAGGTTTCTCTGGGAGGAAACTGGAAAGGGGGATAACATTTGAAATGTAAATAAAGAAAATATCCAATAACAAACAAAAAAGATGTATATTCAAAAGAAGAGATTTGTATCTAGGAAATTAAGATCATCATACAGAAAACAATCCATGAGCATGCTTTCTGTTAATGTACAATTTTGTATTTTATAAGAATTGTAATTGGAGTAAAAATTAAGTTTATTGTCTAGTTGAATAAATTTAAATTGAAAATATAGAACCTCATTATTTAAAGCATGAAAATGAAATGGTAATGTACTAAACACATAAGACATTTTATTTTATTGTATAAAATTGAAGGCAATTAGATAAAATTGAATTTTTTTTCTCCACTGTTCATTGTCTTGGAGTTTCTATTCTTGTGATAAAACACCATGACCAAAAGATACTCAGAGAAAAGGGTTCATCTCATCTTACAATGTTCATGTCACACTCCATCACTCAGGGAAGTCAAGGCAGAAACTCAAGAAACTCCTCTTGGAGGAAGAAGCTATTGCAAAGTTGTTGCTTAATAATCACCTCATTTGGAGTGCTCAGTGTGGTCTCTTATGGAACTCAGAACCACTAGCCCAGTGATGGTATCACCCCAATGGACTTAGCTCTCCCACATCAATCTCTAATTTAAAAAATTCTCTATAGCTTGATCTTTGGAGGTATTTTCGTAATTGACATATACTCCTCTCAAAAGATTTTAGCTTGCATCAAGTTGATATAAAACTACCCACCACATGAACAAGAACAGCACAGTTTTGAAGCAGGTAAATAACTTTTAAAAATATACTCAGTATCAGTGTTGATCAGAGGCTGCTCTTGGCTTGATTTCATTTTTTCTACCTAATTGAGATGGAGAGAAATGAAGGGGAAAACTAGTGCCCTCAATAATCTGGGGCTAGCTCTTGGGTCAGTCCCTGATGCTGAATGTCATGTGACTTTTATTTGCACAAGGATATAACTCTAGACTGCTAAACAGAAAATCAGGTTACCCCTGAAGAATCATCTCAGTATTTAATGATTTTAACTCCCCAAGCTCTTTATTTAATTGAACCCTCAACCCCAATTGCTATCATTACCTCTTGAGGTGCAGAGGTACCAAATCCCAGTATAGGGATGAGGTGACCCTCACTTAGTCTCATGGTCTGCTGCTTACAATTCATGGCTTCTCAGTCATCTGAGAAGATACTGCTCTAGCTTCATTCACAGGACAGCAAGTAAATGCTTGGCTTTGTCCCAGATGTCCTTGTATTGAATAACCAATGGAGTCTGAGGAAAGAAATGAAAGCAGCTCTGCACACATAAAGAGGAAAATTAAATAAATTCTGTTTTAAATTTCTGTGATTTATTTATTGTAATTTATAACTATAGGTATTTTTCTACACCAATGTCATGCACTACATGTATTACTGATACCCACAGAGGTCAGAGAAGTACATACAAAACTGTGAAACTGGAGTGATTTATAGTTGTTATTTTCCAGTTGGGTGTTGATGATCAAATCCAGGTCCTCTAGAATAGCAGCCAAAATGCTTAAACTCTGAGCCATTTCTCCAGTCTCATATTTTCATGAATGGGAAATTATTAAGATAATTAAAACTCTGCACTGCAGCTCATTAGCAAAACCCTTGCCTATCATGTGTATATGTCTGGGCCCATTCCAATCACCATGGAGAAAATAGAAGAGAAAGGAAGGGGAGCATAGAGTGAGGGGAGAAAGAGAATGGAAGGAAGGAGGCTACTGATGATTCCAAAACACTAATTTTTTAATGACACATCAATCTCCCATGTATTTTTAAAATTATTAAAAATGAATGAACTATGCTGATGATATCTCAGACTCTAAAATGTGATATACCCATGTCTTTATGAGATTTGTGGTGGTGGTGTTAATTATGTTTCTTCTTATTAAAGCAATTACCTATTTTATGAAACACACTTGATCATATGTATATATCCAAAGAACTTAAATAGTACTAAACATTAAAATAAATTGTCCTCAAGTGTTTGAACTAAAAAAAAAAAATTGAGAATTGAACATGTAAATTTCTGAAGTATATCCTGTATCTTTCTTCTGTTTATCTCATTAAAATACCCTGTGACTGAGGTGGAGTTCTTACAAATATGAATTGGAAATCGTCACATTACAGAAAGATGAAAGCTGCATCCAAAGTACTTTTTGCCAAGGACAATTTACAAGATACATAAAAGAATCATAAAGCTATTAATGATATTCTTGAAATCCAGTAAATACATCTGAGTGCTTATGTCTTCATAATGACTTGTATTACAATGATTTCTATCTTATTAATTTCTGGAAAATATTAGGAGAGGTATCCGATATCACACAGAGTTGACCTATGTCTCCGAGTTACCAATCCATTTCTACTGCAAATCTGTTGCTCCAAATTTCTTTGTCCATACAGATATACCTATACTATGCTTACAGCTGTCAGTCCTACCTTTTAAGGTAGTATCATGATAGACAAAGACATTGACCCTCCCTAGAGATCTTAACATCAGAAAGGGAATGGAGAATAAAATGAAATTTTCAAAGGTTTGCCTACAGTTGACTGAAACTGTATTAAAGGATGATTAACTGTAACTTTGTTGAGGTAAAAGATTTTCCAGGGTGAAAAAAATTCCCATTCAAATAGTGTCCTGAATTTATTTTTACATAAGTGCAGAACGTCATCGACCAAATAAAATAAATAAGAAATATTGTTCAACTGTACTGAAGTTTCAAAGTTACTGATCTTTCCTTGTTTGATCATAGGCCTTTGATTTTGGTCCTAAAGTTGTGGATACAACCATAACAAGAAAATTACAAAGTGCACAATTAAAAATTTCTCTATGTATAAAATCTAAAGACCAGAAATTAAAATACCATATAATTTCCTTTGTGAATGATTTCTTTTGTTTTATGAGGCTACAGATCTGCTCTGTATCTCAAGCTGGACTCAAACTCATGAATACACTCTTGTTTTTACTTCATCTTTCACAATAGCCACAAGAATATCAAACATCTTGAGCGAGCCCTAAGGAAGAAAATGAAAGACTGACATGACAAATAGCTTCAAGTCTTTAAATAAGAAATTGAAGATATCAGAAAATAGAGTGATCTCCTGTGATCATCGATGTAGGCATAAATATTTAGAAGGTAGCTTTACAACATAACCATTTAGAAAATCAAAATCAATTAATGCTTCTCTAAGAACTATGACTTTGTAGTACTTAATAACACCATTTTCCTCTGCCACCTGCTTAGTGTCTTCAAGTACTGTTCAAGCTAGCTAGTGGGCAACAATTTCCCTCTACAGTTGAAAACTTATTTCTCTGTGTCTTGTAGCCAAAGTAAATGGTGTATTCAGTAATAGAGCTTTACCATCTAGTTATAGTCGACATGCATGAAGAACAAAGGCAGTAGTTTGCTTTAGGAATTTCCTGAACGATATGAAGGTAAACTGTGCTAAGCCATGAGATTTTCATTTAATGACTTGTGTCTCTAGAGTTAACTCCATGGGTTAATAATGTTCAAATTATTTTTTTTCTTTTTAACTTTATATTTAATAACCTTACAAACTTTTGGGGGGTCATATGACCTCTTCCTACACCCTTAATATTAAAAGTGATATTTTTAATATTAAAGTGATAGGATATAATAACATTCAAAGATCAGTAATCTTCCTATGGCAAACACAATGGAAAAGAATTCATGGACATAATTCCATCCACAACCCACCGTCTCCCTGCACACACACACACATACACACACACACACACACACACACACACGGAGAGAGAGGGGGGCATAAATGCATGTGCCCAATCATAGAGAAATAAACCTAACCAAGGAAAATATTTCTAAAAATGAAGATATTAAACCACTAAAGAAATTAAGGAGTACAGCAAAATATTGAAAGACTACCCATGTCCTGAAGGATATAATAATGTGTCTATTGCAATCCTACAAAAAGCAGCCAACAGGTTCAATTTAATCCCAGTTATGTTATCAGGACCTTTATTCATGAACATAGAAAATGACAAACTCATAAATGTTATAGTAGTACAAATGACTAACAATCAACAAAGAAATCTTAAATAGAATGAATTCTGTTGGTGATATCATTATCCCACCAGAGGTTCTTTTATTGTTGAGAGTAGTTTTTGCTATCCTAGGTTTTTTGTTATTCCAGATGAATTTGCAAATTGCCCTTTCTAACTCTGTGAAGAATTGAGTTGGAATTTTGGTGGGGATTACATTGAATTAGAAGGTATCTTTCAGCAAGATAGCTTTTTTTTTTATATTAATGCTGCCAGTCCATGAGCATGGGAGATCTTTCTATCTTCTGAGATCTTTGATTTCTTTTCTTAGACACTTGAAGTTCTTATCATACAGTTCTTTCACTTGCTTAGTCAGAGTCACAGCAAAGTATTTTTATATTATTTGTGACTGTTGTGAAGGATGCTGTTTCCCTAATTTCTTTCTCAGCCTGTTTATCCTTTGTGTAGAGAAAGGCCACTGATTTGTTTGAGTTAACTTTATATCCAGCTACTTCACTGAAGTTGTTATCAGGATTAGGAGCTCTCTGGTGGAATTTTGTGGAATATATATATATATATATATATATATATATATATATATATAATCATATCATCTGCAAAATAATATTTTGACTTCTTCCTTTTGAATTTTTATCCACTTGATCTTTTGTTGTCTAATTACTCTGGCTAGGACTTCAAGTACTATATTGAATAGGTAGGGAGAGANTGGGCAGCCTTGTCTCATCCCTGATTTTAGTGGGATTGCTTCAAGTTTCTCTCCATTTAGTTTGATGTTGGCTACTGGTTTGCTGTATATTGCTTTTATTATGTATAGGCATGGGCCTTGAATTCCTGATCTTTCCAAGACTTTTATCATGAATGATTACTGAATATTGTCAAATGCTTTCTCATAATCTAATGAGATGGTCATGTGATTTTTGTTAATGAGTTTGTTTATATAGTAGATTACGTTGATGGATTTCTGTATATTGAACCATCCCTGCATTCCTGGAATGATAACTATTTGATCATGATGGATGATCATTTTGATGTATTCTTGGATTCGGTTCTCAAGAATTTTATTGAGTATTTTTGCGTCAATATTCATAAGGGAAATTGATTTGAAGTTTTCTTTCTTTGTTTTATCTTTGTGTGGTTTAGGTATCAGAGTAACAGTCGCTTCATAGAACGAATTGGGTAGAGTACCTTCTGTTTCTATTTTGTGGAATCATTTGAAGAGTATTGGCATTACATCTTCTTTGAAGGAATGATAGAACTCTGCACTAAACCCATCTGGTCCTGGGGTTTTTCTGGTTGGGAGGATATCAATGACTGTTTCTATTTCTTTTGGGAATATGGGAATGTTTAGGTCTTTAATCTGATCCTGATTTAACTTTGGTACCTGATATCTGTCTAGAAAATTGTCCATTTCATCCAGGTTTTCCAGTTTTGTTGAGTATAGACTTTTGTAGTAGGATCTGATGATTTTTTTAGATTTCCTCAGATTCTGTTATGTCTCCCTTTTCACTTCTGATTTTGTTCATTAGGATACTGTCCCCGTGCCCTCTAGTTAGTCTGGCTAAGGGTTTATCTATCTTTGATTTTCTCAAAGAACCAGCTCCTGGTTTGGTTGATTCTTCATATAGTCCTTTTTGTTTCTTTTTTTATTATTATTTTATTTCAACCCTGAGTTTGGGTAAACTTGTTTCCTTTTGTTCTAGAGCTTTTAGGTGTGCTGTCAAGGTGTTCATGTATGTTCTCTCCAATTTCATGTCTGAGGCTCTCAGAGCTATGAATTGTCCTCTCAGGACGGCTTTCATTGTGTCCCAAAAGTTTGGATATATCCCGGCTTCATTTTCATTAAACTCTAAAATGTCTTTAATTTTTTCTTTATTTCTTCCTTGACCAAGTTATCATTAAGTACAGTGTTGTTCAGCTTCCATATGTATGTGGGCTTTCTATTATTTATACTGTTATTGAAGATCAGTCTTAGTACATGGTGATCTGATAAGATGCATGGAATTATTTCAATATTTTTGCATTTCTTGAAGCCTGTTTTGTGACTGATTATATGGTCAATTTTGGAGAAGGTACCATGAGGTGATAAGAAGAAGTTATATCCTTTGTTTTGGGATAAAATGTTCTGTAGATATCTGTTAAATCCTTTTGTTTCAAAACTTCTGTTAGTTTCACTGTGTCTCTGTTTAGTTTCTGTTTCCAGGATCAGCCCATTGATGAGAGTGGGATGTTGAAGTCTCCCACTGTTACTGTGTGAGGTGCAATGTGTGCTTTGAGCTTTACTAAAGTTCCTTTAATGAATTGGAGATTCTTGCACTTAAAGCATAGATATTCAGAATTGATAGCTTATCTTGGTAGATTTAACTTTGATGATTATGAAGTGCCCCTTCTTGTCTTTTTTGATAACTATGTTGAAAGTCAAATTTATTCAATATTAGAATGGCTACTCCAGCTAGTTTCTTGGGACCATTTGCTTGGAATTGTTTTCCAGCCTTTTACTCTGAGGTAGTGAGTCTCTTTGTCACTGAGATGAGTTTCCTGCATGCAGCAAAATGTTGGGTCTTGTTTAAGTAACCAGACTGTTAGTCTATATCTTCTTATTGGGGAATTGAGTCCATTGATACTAAGAGATATCAAGGAAAACTCACCGTTGCTTTTTGTTATTTTTGTTTTTAGACTTGAAATTTCATTCATGTGGCTATCTTCTTTTAGATTTGTTGGAAGATTATTTTCTTGCTTTTTCTAGAGCATATTTTCCCTTCTTGTGTTGGAGTTTTCCCTTTATTATCATTTGAAGGGCTGGATTTGTGCAGAGACATTGTGTAAATTTGGTTTTGTCATTGAATACCTTGGTTTCTCCATCTATGGTAATTGAGAGTTTTACTGGGTATAGTAACCTCGGCTGGTATTTGTATTCTCTTAGGGTCTATATGACATCTGTCCAGGATCTTCTGGCTTTCATNGTCTCTGGGGAGAAGTCAGGTGTAATTCTGATAGGTCTGCCTTTATATGTTGCTTGACCTTTTTCTCTTACTGTTTTTAATATTTTCTTTCTTTTGTGCATTTGGTGTTTTGATTATTAAGTGATGGGAGGAATTTCTTTTCTGGTCCAAACTATTTGCAGTTCTGTATCCTTCTTGTATGTTCATGGGCATCTCTTTCTTTAGGTTGGGGAAGGTTTCTTTTATAATTGTGTTGAAGATATTTACTGGTCCATAATTTGGAAATCTTCCTTCTTGTCTATAACTATTATCCTTAGGCTTGTTCTTCTCATTTTGTCCTGGATTTCTTGAATATTTTGCATTAGGATTATTTTTGAATTTCACATTTTCTTTGATTGTTGTGTTAATATGTCCTATGGTATCATCTGCACCTGAGATTCTCTCTTCTATCTTTCGTATTCTGTTTGTTTTGCTTGCATCTATGGTTCTTGATTTCTTTCCTAGGTTTCCTATTTCCAGAGTTGTCTCCCTTTGTGATTTCTTTCTTGTTTCTACTTTCCATTTTTAGATCCTGGATGGTTTTGTTCAATTCTTTTACCGTTTTTGGATGTGTTTTCCTGTAATTCTTTAAGGGATTTTTGTGTTTCCTCTTTAAGGACTTCTACCTGTTTACCTCTGTTCTCCTGTATTTCTTTAAGGAAGTTATTCATGTCCTTCTCATAGTCCTCCATCATCATCATGAGAAGGGGCTTTAGATCCCTATCTTGCTTTTCTGATGTGATGGTGTATCCAGGACTTGTTATGGTGGGAGAGTTGGGTTCTGATGATGCCAAATAACCTTGGTTACTTTGTTTCTGTTCTTATGCTTGCCTCCCCATCTGATTATCTCAAATGCTCCCTGTTTTCAATATATCTGATTGGAACCTGTTTTCTTGTAATCCCAGTTGATTCAGAACTTCTCAAAGTATCACTTTCTTTCTGATCCCGTGATTCTGGAATCCTGTGATGCTGAGATTCTGTGTGTGTCAGAGTTCTTGGTAGTCAAGCTTCCTCTGAGACCTTGAGATCCTGGTGTGACCAAGTTCCTGGGTTCCTAGGACCCTGGAATCCTAAGATCCTGAACCTGTTACAGTGCCTGGAAGTAGTACATCTTCTGGGGACCATCCATCTGTCCTCTGTATTCTAAACGAAAGTATACCAGCTTAGAATATAAGGAACCTAAGCCACTGGTTGGGCAGGTGTCCTGTGTCCATTCTCCAGGTGGCCCCAGGCACTCCTGGTTCTGTTGGAACAGATGCTGTGTTCTATGTACTTAAGATCCTGGATGTGCTAGGGTGCCTGGATGATGTAGAGTCCTTTGGAGACTGGGGGACTGTTGGAGTTCACATCCAAGGTGGCCTGGTGCTGCTATCTACCAGAAGGAACCTGCAATAGTCTTTTTATTACTGTTTCTTTATCAGATTGAGAGTAAATTTCCCTCTAGTGCTTATGACCTATGTAGTCATGGGTTCTTGCCCACTTTCTTAAAGCCAGGTGTGTACTCCATTTGATGGAATAGGCCTTAAATCCAAGTTCTGAAATGTAATTAAACTGTGTTTCACCAACATATTATTCAGGCAGCTTACTAATGTAAGTCACTGGTTTGCAGCTGCATGATGTTAATGATTGCTTTTCCTATCTAGTAACATACAAACTATTTTCCAATTCTGAGAATCCTAGTAAATAGGGATTAAGTTTCTAGTTGGGCACCAGTTTGATTTGTTCATGTTAAATGGTAACTTATGTCTTCAGCAGAAGGGATATGCCCTCAATAGAAAATTTTGTTATCCCTTGTGTCTGTCTTTGATCTCCTCCTCAAACAAAATTCTCTTTTTTGCAACAGATGGAAACTATAACAGAAAACACTGACCAGAACCAAGAATATTTGACACCGGTCTCAATGACTACATCTACAAAACACACCTGCACCCAAGGAACAGAGAACACTGCACTAGATGAGGGAGAAATAATTTAAGAACCAGAGGAGCAGGTAGTTTCCTCTGAGATTGTGTCTCCTAGTAATGTCAGAATCTCCATCTATAAAGTGTCACCAACAAAACTTCCTAAAAATGAGCTGAGGATATCAGCAATAGGCATGCCAAATTGGAGAGAAAATAGTTCATGAGTCCTCAACCATAAGAAAAGAGGCAACTTAGGAAAGCTGGGAGAGCAACAGTTGGTATTTCCCAGAGAAGAGGACACCAATCAGTTGTCCAATGACAATCTTTATAACCACCTGAATATATACACATGTATCCATGTAGTATTATCTTTAAGAATATATGTGCACATGCATATATACAGGCAATAGCAATTAGTTTATAGTGAAGACATGAATTTAAAGAAGAGTTGGATTGGATATATTGAAGGGTTTAGATCGGCTGTTCTCAACCTGTGAGTCATATCTTTGTGGGTCAAATGACCCTTTCACAGGGGTTTCTAAAACCATGGAAAAACATAGAAATTTACCCAATGACAGCAAAATCATGGCTACAAAGTAGCAACAATAGTATTACTATGGTTGATGGTCACTACAAATTAGAGAACACTAAGAGTCACAAGATTAAGGAGACTGACAGCCATCAGTTTAAAGGAAGAAATGGAAAGGAGAAGTATTGTAATTATAATCTGAACTTTAAAAAAATAGAAAATAAAAATATGAAGTGAGAGTGAATAGTTCCATAAGTCCTATCCAAGAAAGACACAGAGGACATACTAATGTTTCCCTCCAGTGGGTTTAAAGGCACATGGAAATTGTATTGTAGTCTATAGGAAAAGCTGTTGAAATAATCTTTCTAAATTTTCACTGCAGCTTGCAAGTACATGTTTAAATTTTACTCTTGCAATAGAAGGCAAAACAATACTATTTTTACAAATTAAACTGTTTCATTTGCATTTCTCCGATGACTGAGGATGTTAAACATTTCTTTAGGTGTTTATGAACCATTTGGTATTCCTCAGTCAAGAATTTTTGTTTCACTCTGTGCTGTAAATTTATTTGATCTTCTGGAATCTAATTTTATATATATATATGTGATATTACCCTCTTGAGTTTTTTTACATATATTGGATATTAACCCTCTGTTGGATGTAGGATTGGTAAAGATCTTTTCCTAATCTGTTGGCTACCATTTTGTTCTACTGAGAATGCCCTTTGCCTTACAGAAGCTATGGAATTTTATGAGGTCCCATCTGTCTATTGCTAATGTTAGAGTACAAGCCTTTGGTGTTCTGTTCATAAACTTGTCCCCTGTGCCCATGTGTTCCAGGCCCTTACCACTTTCTATTCTTTAGTTTTTAGTGTATCTGGTTTTATCTGGAGTTCTTTGATCCACATAAACATGAACTTTGTAGAAGGACATAGAATGTATCAATTTGCATTATATCCAAGAGGAGTAGACTACAGGAAATAATCAAATCAGGGCTGAAATCAACCAAATAGAAACAATAAGAACTATACAACAAATCAAGAAAACCAGGAGCTGGACCATTGAGAAAATCAACAAGATAGATAAACCCTTAGCCAGACTACAAGAGGGCACAGAGACAGTATCTAGATTAGCAAAATCAGATATGAAAAGGGAGACATAACATCACTCTGAGGAAATTAAAAAAAAATCATTGAATCTTAATACAAAAGTCTATACTCATCAAAACTGGGAAATCTGAATGAAATGGACAATTTTCTAGACAAACACCAGGTATGAAAGGTAAATATGGATCTGATAAACTGTGGGGTTGTGAAAGGCAGCCTGTTTTGGTTGAACAAGACTTGCTCAGTAGACCCAATAGAAAACTCTACAAGGGTTGGAACAGTGAGTCACCTTCCCAGAGACAGGTGCCTGACAGCAGAGAGCCTTCAACTCCATAATTCTTTGACTACCAGTCATGCAGACAAAGCCCCAAGCTCCTGGCATTCTGGCTAGACTCCAACCCCAGAGTTAACTGACAATAACCCGGTATGATCCTCCCTACAGTTACCTGGCAACAATATAGCCCAGCCCACTATAAAAGGGGCTACTTGGCTCCTGCTCTCTCTCTCTCTTAAGCTCTCACCTTTCTTACTCTCATCTCTAGCTCTCCTTTTCCTCCTCCTTTCCCACTTCTCTCCATATGGCCATGGCTAGCCTTTCTCTTTATTTTACCTTCTCCCTTTCTCTGTCTTTCTACAATAAAGCTCTAAAACCATAGGCGTTTGCCTAAAGAGCTACACCTAACCTCCTGCTGGAAGGCCTTCCTGAGCTTTAACCAAGGACTGGACTAATGACTCTCACCCATGAGGGAACCACACAGCTCCTCCTCTCTCCCTGCCCTCTCCTCTCTTTAGCCCCAGGGCTGACCTAACTGCCCATGGGGCCCCCACTTTGTTCTCAGCCCCCACTTTGTTCTGAGTCCAGCAGCATCTAGGGACTCTGAGACTGAGAACCTGTTATCTCCAGCCTCCATGAGGCCCAGAGACCTCAGACTGCCCCTTGTCCACTCCCGGCATGCTGGGGTCTAAGGCTACCCACAGCCAGACACCAACCAGGAGCCTCGTGGAAAGAATGGAGCACTCCTCTGTGTATGCCCATCCAGAGCTTCGGAACTCTGGTGGGACTTGGGTTTTCTCCCACTGCCTTTATTCCCTGAAACCCACTGCCCTACAATAAACCATTGAAACAATTTCATAACCAATAAAGAAATAGCAGCAGTTAATAAAACTCTCCCAACCAAAAACAGCCCAAGACCAGATGAGTTTAGTGCAGAATTTTATCAAACATTCAAAGAAGACCTAATACCAATACTCTTCATACTTTATTCCAAATCCAAACAGAAGGAGCACTATCCAACTCATTCTATAAAGCAACAATTATGCTTATGCTTAAACCTCACAAAGACCCAACAAAGAAAGATTACCTCAGACCAATTTACTTTATGAATATCACTGCAAAATAAATCCAAGAACACATCAAAATAATCACCCACCATGATCAAGTAGACTTCATCCCAGAGATGCAGAATGGTTCAATCAACGTAATCCACTATATAAAAAAATGTCAAAGAAAAAAACCACATAATCATCTCATTGGATGCTGAGAAAGCATTCGACAAAATTCAACACCCCTTCAGGTAAAACCTTGAAAAGATCAGGAATTCAAGGTCATACCAAATATGGTAAAAGCAATATATATTAAACCAGTAGCCAACATCAGAATAAATGGAGATAAACATGAAGCAATCCCACAAAAATCACAATCTGGACAAGGATTTTCACTCTCTTTCTACCTATTCAATATAGTGCTCTAAGTTGTAGCTAGTGTAATTAGAAAACAAAAGGAGGTCAAAATGATACAAATTGAAAAGGAAGAATTCAAAGTATCACTATTTAAAGATGATATGGTGGTATACTTAAGTGGCCCCAATAATTCCACCAGAGAACACCTACAGCTGATTAATATCTTCAGCAAAGGGGCTTAATATTAGGTAGCCTTCCTCTACTCAAAGGATAAACAGGCTGAGAAAGAAATTAGGCTAATGACATACTTCAAAATGGTCACAAATTATATAAAATACCTTGGTGTGACTCTATCAAGCAAGGGAAAGATCAGTATGACAAGAATGTCAAGTCACTGAAGAAAGAAATCGAAGATCTCAGAAGAGGGAAAGATCTCCCATGCTCATGGACTGGCAGCATTAATATAGTAAAAAATGGTCATCTTGTCAAAAGTGTTCTACATATACACTGCAATCCCCAACAAATTTCCAACTCAATTTTTCATAGAGTTAGAAAGAGCAATCTGCAAATTCATTTGGTATAACAAAAAACCCAGGATAGCAAAAACTAGTCTCACCAATAAAAGAGCTTCTGGGGGAATCACCAACCATGACCTCAAGCTGTATTACAGATCAATAGTGATAAAAGTTGTATGGTATTCATACAAACACAGGTGGTAGATCAGTGGATTAGAACTGAGGACCCCAAAATGAACCTATACACTGGATGGTCAGTTGATTTTTGACAAAGGATCTTAAACCATCCAGTGGAAAAAAGATAGAATTTTTAACAAATGGTCCTGGTTCAACTGGTGGTTGGCATGTAGAAGAATCCAAATTGAGACACTCTTATCTCCTTGTTCAAAGGCCAAGTCCAAGTGGATCAAGGACCTCCACATAAAATCAGATACACTTAAATGAAGAAAAGAGTAAGTGGAGAAGGCCTAGAACACATGGACACAGGGAACAAGTTCCTGAAAAGAACCCCAAAGCCTTATATTCTACAATCATCAATAGACAAATGGAACCTCAAAAAATTGCAAAGCTTCTGTAAGGCAGAGGTTACTGTAAATGGGACAAAACAGGAACCAACAGATTGGGAAAAGATCATTACCACTCCTACATCCCATAGAGGGCTAATATCCAACAGATTCAAAGAACTCAAGAAGTTAGACACTAGAGAATAAAATAACCCTATTTAAAAATGCCATACAGAGCTAACGAACAAATAAACAAACAACAACAACAACAACAACAACAAAAAAAAAACCAGAATTCTCAACTGAGGAATATCAAATTGCCAAGGAGCACCTAAAGAAATGTTCAACATCCTTATTCATCAGGGAAATGCAAATCAAAACAACCCTAAGTTCCCACCTCACACTAGTCAGAATGGCTAAGATCAAAAACTTCAGTGACATAGATGCTGGTAGGGATGAGGTGAAAGAGAAACACTCCTTCACTGTTGGGATTGCAAGCTTGTACAACCACTCTGGAAATCAGTCTAGCATTTCCTTAGAAAACAGGAAATAGATCTACCTGAAGACCCAGATACAGCACTCTTGAGTGTACACAAAAGATGTCCCACAATGCCAAAAGGTCTTGTGTCCCACTATGTGCATAGTGGACGTGTTTGTAATAGCCAGAAGATGGAAACAACCCAGAAGCCCTGGGACAGAAAAATGGATACAGAAAATGTGGTTCATTTACACAATGGAATACTACTCAGCTATTAAGAAGGAGGACAACCTGAGTTTTGCGGGTAAATGGATGGAACTAGAAAATATCATCCTGCTGGGCGTGGTGGCACAAGCCTTTAATCCCAGCACTTGGGAGGAAGAGGCAGGCAGATTTCTGAGTTCCAGACCAGTCTGGTCTACAAAGTGAGTTCCAGGACAGCCAGGGCTACACAAAGAAACCCTGTCTCGAAAACAAAATAAAACAAAACAAAACAAAAACAAAAAAAGAAAAGAAAAAGAAAAAGAAAATATCATCCAGGCTGAGTTAATTCAGACCCAAAAGGACATGCATGGTATATACTTACTATTAAGTGAATATTACTTCCCCCCCCAAAAAAAAAAGTAGAGAGTACCCAAGATACAGTCCACAGAACTCAAAAATTCAGGAAGTTGAAGGGCACATGTGAGATGCCTCATTCCTACTTGGAGGGAGAAGAAAGCAATCCACAAGTGGGGAGGGAAATAGGGACTAGGGAGGGAAGTGATCATGGGTGGGGGTTTGGAGGGGAAGAGAAGAACCTGATCTGGTACTGGGTGAGGGGAAAAGGCTGATTATATGACAAGGTCTAGTTTCTTTCTTTTCTTTCTTCTTTTTTTTTTGTAGGGGGTACATAAACAAATGTTCACTTAGCATATAAAATACACTGATGGAAGCCCCCCTCAAAGGTATTCCAAATCCAAGTTGTGAATTGCAAGATAGTGTCATCTCAGGAGAGGGGATGGTCTTCAAAAGCAGTTTGGATGGAACCTTCCCTTCAGTTAACATTTTACTTCCTAAAAAGCAAATTCCAAGGCCAGTAGTTAGAAAAAAAATTACATGAATTATGTATGGGGATGTGGAGGTCAACTTTCTAAAGGAAAAAATGGGAGTGGAGATTGAGACACCACATGTTTCTGCAACTCTTCAATGAGTACTGATCTTTTTTATAGAGGCATTAGATCAAAGATATCTACTATAACCAAGGCCAGGGAGGTGGCTGCTTCCCTCACCTTGGAAGTTGTAACAGGTGACAATGTCCCCTCCTCCTCTCCTTCTGGGTAACCTGATCAGGCAGGGACTCATGGGCACAAAGGCAGTGTGGCAAGATAGAAATATCCATGGATTTAGGGGCTTGGGATTGGTCCAAACACTGTATTTAAGCTTTGTTTCTCAATAAACTCAAATCTTCACCCTGATGTTGGAATCTGAAGTTTGATTTTCCTATAATACCTGTTGCCATCATTCTCTAGAAGGACTCAAAGGACTTATCATATAGTTAGGCTGTAGTTATTTTATATAACAATGTGAAAGCATGACATTTATACAGAAAAATTTTTTCAAGAGATGGTCACAAGACGAATCAATGTACAACCTTCTGTGAGCCTTCACAGTGAAATCATGAGAAACGCACTGAATTCCCCAAACAGCAACTCTATCGAATCTGTGTTGAGGTTGTTTAAATTAAATTTGTTTAAAACCTCTACACCAAAGTTTTAATTGACTGGTTATTGCACAAAACATCTGACTTAACACATCCCCAAGACTCCTTAAAGAAAACATGCACAAATGACCCTCACTGTATGGCAAGCCTATAGACAGCTGGAGTCCTTATGTTACAGAATGTGGAGAACTCAATAGTCTCAGGTATTATCTAAGGTTTATCCTGGTATTTTAAACTACACTAGACAGCCTGTATGACATCAACTTCCCAGTGATATCATTATTTCTACATAACAGATATAATTTTGAAAAAAAAGAAACTACACTATTTAACAGAGGTAGAAATACATAACTACTTTTCATCTCAAGATACCTCTTCTCTTTCTGATGTAAGGACACTCACAGTCTTACCGAAGAGGAAACTGAAATGTAACCCTCAATCTTTACATATTTGGAATGATGTTTGCACTAAAATGTTGGTTTTTAACTATAAAGTAACCCAAACTAGAATTGCCTGGAAAGAGAAATTTAATGAGTAGTTATCTAGGATTGGTAGCCTGTAGGCATGTCAGAGGGGTATTTATTGAAGTAGAAAGATCCACTGAATGTGAATGGCACCACAGAATTCCATACCCAAATACTACTGGCAGAGAAACTCTCTGAGGAGTGTTGGCACACCTGAGAACACAGGTAAGACCACAAATTATGCTCCTTGAGACCTGCCTGGAGACCTCAGGACAAAGGAATGGAGGGACATCTCCACCCAGAACTAATCCTGTGCCACAGTGACTGGAGCAGATTCTGAGCCACAGTGCTCCATACCTAAATACAGCCAGGAAAGAGATGGTCTCCCAGGAGTGCTGGCACACATGTAAGCACACATGTTAACACAGAGATGTGTGTTAACCACATCTTCTGATCAGATTCCTGGCCCAAGAGGGACCAGCACTGAATCATCAGGACACATGGAACAAGGAACAGCCTAGGACAGGATTCTATGGGTTTCCATCTGCACCCTGGAGCTGGCCCCGTGCCACAGCTCTTCATACACAAATTCATCCCAGAGGGAACTTGTCTGCCTGGAGTACTTACACACATGCTTGCAGGAGAGACAAGCCAAAGTCACATACAGAAAGACCAGCTAACACTTCACATATCCAGATGATGAGAGGCAAGGGCAAGAACATAAGCAACAGAAACCAAGGCTATTTGGCATCATCAGAACCCAGTTCTCCTACCACAGAGAACCCTATATACCCCCAACACATCAGAAAAGCAATTTTCTGATTTAACACCACAACTCATGACTATGATAGAGAACTTTAAGAAGGACATAAATGAGTTCCTTAAAGAAATACAGGAAAACACAGGTAAACAGGTAGAATCACTTACAGAGGAAACAAAAATATCCCTTAAAGACTTACAGGAAAATATAACCAAAGAGGTGAAGGAATTGAACTAAACCATCCAGGATATAAAAACGGAAATAGAATCAATAAAGGAATCAAAGGGAGACAACCATAAAGATAGAAAACCTAGTAAACCGACTAGGAGACATAGACTCAAGCATCACCAACAGAATACAAGAGATAGAAGAGAGAATCTCAGGTGGAAAAGATACCATAGAAAACACTGATACAACAGTCAAAGAAAATCCAAAATACTAAAAGCTCCTAACCCAAAACTTTCAGGAAATACAGAACACAATGAGAAGTCCAAACCTAAGGATAATAGGTGCAGAAGAGAGTGAAAATTCCCAACTTAAAGAGCCAGTAAATATCTTCAACAAAGTTATAGAAAAAAACTTCTCTAAGCTAAAGGAAGAGATGCCCATATACATACAAGAAACCTACAGACTCCAAATAGTCTAGACCAGAAAAGAAACTGCAAAATACCAAATATCAAAATACCAAATGCAAAAAAAGAAGAAGAATAGTAAAAGCAGTAAGGGAAAAAGATCAAGTAACATATAAAGGCAGACCTATCAGAATTACACCAGACTTCTCACCAGAGACTATAAAAGCCAGAAGATCCTGAGCAGATCTCATACAGACCCTAAGAGAACACAAATGCCAGCCCAGGCTACTATACCCAGCAAAACCCTCAATTACCAAAGATGGAGAAACCAAAATATTCCATGATAAAACCAAATTTACACAATATTTTTTCATAAATTCAGCCCTACAAAGGATACTAGATGGAAAACACTGACACAAAGAGGGAAACTACACCCTACACAAAGCAAGAAAATAATCTTCTTTCAATGAACCCAAATGAAAATAGCCACAAAATCAATCGACCTCTGACAACAAAAGTAACAGGAAGCAACAATCACTATTACTTAATATTTCTTAACATCAATGTCCTCAAATCCCCAATAAAAAGACATAGACTAACAGAATGGATGTGTACACAGGAACCAGCATTTTGCTACATGCAGAAAACATACCTCAATTTCAAATCAGACATTACCTCAGAGGAGTGGGCTGGAAAACAATTTTCCAAGCAAATGGTTCCAAGAAACAAGCTGGAGTAGCCATTCCAATAGAGAACAAAATCAACTTTCAACCAAAAGGAAAGGCCATCTACAGACTGCCCCACCTGTGGATCCATCGCATATAGTCACCAAACCCAGACACTTTGTGGGTGCCAAGAAATACATGCAGACAGGAGCCTGATATAGCTGTTTCCCAAGAGGGTCTGCCAGATACTGACATATACAAGTCTGATGCTACAGCCAACCATTGAACTCAGCAAGGGTTCTCCAATGGTGGAGTTAGAGAAAGTACCCGAGGAGAAGGGGTTACCAACCCCATAGGAAGAACAACAATATCAACCAACCAGAAACCGGCAGAGCTCCCAAGGACAAAACCAACAACCAAGGACTATACAGAGGGACCCATAGCTCCAGTTGCATGTTTAGCATAGAATGGTCTTGCCAGGCATCACTGGAGGAGAGGCCCTTTGTCCTGTGAAGGCTCAATGTTTCAGTGTAAGTGAATGGGAGGATGGGGAGACTGGAGTTGGTGGGTAGGTTTGGGAAAGCCTTCATAGAAGCAGGGAGAGGGGATAGGGGGTTTCCATGGTGAGCAACTGGGAAAGGGGAAAACAGTTCAAGTGTAAATAAAGAAAATATCCAATAATAAAAAAATCAAAAAATGATGTATATTCAAAAAAAGGGACTTATACCTAGGAAATTAAGTACATCATACAGAAAACAATACCCGTGAGCATGCCCTCTGTTAAGGTGCAATTTCTTATTTTGCAGGAATAGGGATTGGAGTAAAAAGTATGTTTTTTTTTCTTGTTGACTATATTTGAATTAAAAATAGAGAACCACATTAGTTAAAGCATGAAACTGAAACAGTAATGTAGTAAGCACATAAGAAAGTTTATTTTATTATATAAAATAGAAGGCAATTTAGAAAAGAAAACTGGAAAAATTTTCTCCAAGGTTCATTGTCTTCAAGTTTCTATTCCTTTGACAAAACTCCATGGCCAAAAGCAACTCATACAGAAAGGGGTTCATTTCATCTTACAATGCTCATGTCACACTCCATCAGAAACTCAAGAAACTCCTGATGGAGAAAGAAGCTATTGCAAAGGCAATGGAGTGGTGTTGCTTACCAGCTTCCTCTTTATGTCATGCAAAGCATATGTTTTTATGGACCTCAAAGCCACTAGCCCAATGATGGTATCACCCACAATGGACTGTACTCTCCCACATCAATCACTGATTTTGAAAATTCCCACACGCACACATGACTGCAGGACTACACACGCACACACAAGCATGGTACCCCAAAGGTGGCTGTGGCACTCTCTCTCTCACTGCTTCCACTACTTCAAGAGAATTCCTTGGGATTTGTTCTGGTCTTGAAGATGTAACCAAGAGGATTCCAAGCCATGTGAAAAATGTCCTGCTTTCTAGAAAGTGGTGTGTGTTCCTGCAACACCAGAAGCACAATCGGGCACTGAGTTTTCACAAATCCTGTCTGCTCACATCAGATAAATGACAAGCTCTAGATACTGACCAGGACTTTTTGTAACTTAGAGGGTGTTAAATTCTGAGAACCTGTATTTTGGTTTCCTTAACACTTAATTATGTAGGTCTTCTCTTCACCCCACCCCCACCCCCACCCCCAGCCCCAGTCGCCCCTTCAGTGAAAAATAGCTTGACATTCTGTGAGCTGTTTCCTGCCCACTGTACTGTATGATGTCCTCACTTACCCATGGTACAGGGAGCTCCAGTGGGTTTTTTTTTTTTTTTTTCACAAAGAAATATATATTACTTTTTTTTTTTTTCAGAATTTAATGGGTTCCATGAAATCTGTTAGCAATTGCTTTCCCTGTATCCATCGAAATTCTTTGTTTGTGATTTACATTATTTTTACCTTGTATACAGAGGACTAAAGATTAGCCCCAGCATTCTGACATTCACTAAAATAGTATGTCATGATAGGTGGTTGTGGTTTTGGTTTTTTCTGTTAGTAAGCTGTTAAAGAATGTCTGAAGATATTGTTGAATGTACAGTGTTTAAATCCTGCTTTAGTTCATGTGGCCAAGTCTCTTAGATTGTCAGGGAATCAATGTCGAGTAATGTTAGTGCTCGCTGCCCTTCTCCTTCAGTGTTGAACCCAAACCAACTTGGCCTTTTATGTTAGGGGTTAAAGGGTTCATATCAGCAGCAATCACCTACTGAACAATGGGATCTACTTAGTGGGGACTGAATTTGGCCTGATCACACCACAGTGTGGCCATTTGGGTTCTTGTTGAGATTGCCTCACTTTCTACCATCCCCCCAGCAACTGTTTCCTACCTGACCAGAGGGCCTGGAGAACACTGGTTGGAGGTCACGGGATCATTCTAAACTGGGGATGAGGTCCCAGGGGCTGTCAACACTGTGGGCAGTCCTTGCCTCTTGTAGATCCAGCATTAACATCTGACATTCCAGGAAGCACAGATCCTGCACAAACTGGATATCAGAGTGATAATGTGAGGAGTAAGTAAAAAGAATAGTTTTACCAAAGAGAGTGAGCTACCACATTGTGTCTGCCTGTTACACTGATCTGAGTGCACCCTTAGAAAACTGAATGTATCAGAGACCCAGGACAGTTCTGGAACTTGTGTGCTCTCCAGCAACTTTGTGTGAATTTATATACAAGCACTATTTTATTAAAAATATAAAATATAATAATAGAAAAGAAAAGAATGAAAATTCCCTACAGCCTGATCTTAGGGAGATATTTTCTTTTTCTTTTTTAATTATTTTATTGGATATTTTCTTCATTTATATTTCCAATGCTATCCTGAATGTTCCCTATACCCTTCCCCAACCCTGCTCCCCTAACCACCCACTCCCACTTCCTGGCCATGGGGTTCCCCTGTATGGGGCATATAAAGTTTGCAAGACCAAGGGGCCTCTCTTCCCAATGATGGCTGCTATATATGCAGCTAGAGACACGAGCTCTGATTAGTTCATATTGTTTTTCCACCTATAGCGTTGCAGACCCCTTCAGTTCCTTGGGTAATTTCTCTAGCTCCTCCATTGGGGTCTCTGTGTTCTATCCTATAGATGACTGTGGGCATCCACTTCTAT
>NC_034605.1:9810821-9812965 GCF_900095145.1 Mus pahari | reverse complement strand
CTCTATATATTTCAGTGTCTCTGATTTTATGTGGAGTTCTTTGATCCACTTAGACTTGAGTGTTGGATAAGGACATAAGAATGGATCAATTCTTATTCTTCTACATGCTAACTGCCAGTTGTGCCAGCACCATTTGTTGAAAATGCTATTTTTTCCACTGGATGGTTTTAGCTCCTTTCTCAAAGATCAAGTAACCATAGGTGTGTGGGTTCATTTCTGGATCTTCAATTCTTTTCCATTGATCTGTCTGTCACTGTACCAGTGCCATGCAGTTTTTATCACAATTGCTCTGTAGTACAGTTTATAGGTCAGTCATGGTTATTCCCCCAGAGTTTCATTTATTGTTGAGAATAGTTTTTGCTATCCTAGGTTTTTTATTATTCAGGATGAACTTGCAAATTGCTCTTTCTAATTCAGTGAATAATTGAGTTGGAATTTTGATGGGGATTGCATTGAATCTGCAGATTTCTTTCAGCAGGATAGCCATTTTTACTATATCCTGCCAATCCATGGGCATGGGAGATCTTTCTATCTTTTGAGATCTTCAATTACTTTCTTCAGAGACTTCAAGTTCTTGTCATGAAGATATCTCATTTTCTTAGTTAGAGTCACACCAAGGTATTTTATATTTTTTGTGACTATTGTGAAGGGTGTTGTTTCCCTAATTTCTTTCTCATCCCATCTGTCCTTCGTGTAGAGGAAGGNCACTGATTTGTTTGAGTTAATTTTATATCTAGCTACTTCAGTGAAGCTGTTTATCAGATTTAGGAGTTCTCTGGTGGAATTTTTAGGGTCACATATATACTATCATATCATCTGCAAATAGTGATATTTTGACTTCCTCCTTTCCAATTTTTATCTCCTTGATTGCCTTTTGTTGTCTAATTGCTCTGTCTAGGACTTCAAGTACAATATTGAATAGGTAGGGAGAAAGTTGGCAGCCTTGAATAGTCCCTAATTTTAGTGGGATTGCCTTCAGCTTCTCTCCATTTACTTTATGTTGGCTACTGATTTGCTAAATATTGCTTTTATTATGTTTAGGTATGGGCCATGAATTCCTGATCTTTCCAAGACTTTTCTCATGAAGGGGTGTTGGATTTTGTCAAATGCTTTCTCAGCCTCTAACGAGATGGTCATATGATTTTTGTCTTCAAGTTTGTTTATATAGTGAATTAAGTTGATGGATTTCCATATAATTAAACCATCCCTGCATTTCTAGGCCTACTTGGTCATAATGGATGATCAGTTTGATGTGTTCTTGGATTCAGTTTGCGAGGATTTTATTGAGTATTTTTGCATCAATATTCATAAGGGAAATTGGTCTGAAGTTCTCTTTCTTATTTGGATCTTTGTGTGATTTAGGTATTAGAGTAATTGTGGCATCATAGAACGAATTGGATAGAGTACCTTCTGGTTCTATTTCGTGGAATAGTTTGAGGAGAATTGGAACTGCACTAAACCTATTTGGTCCTTGGCTTTTTTTGGTTGGAAAACTATTAATGACTGCTTCTATTTCCTTAGGGGAAATGGTACTGATAAGACCATTAATCTGATCCTAATTTAGTTTTAGCACCTGGCATCTCTCTAAGAAGTTGTCCATTTCATCCAGGTTTTCCAGTTTTATTAAGTATAGCCCTTTATAGTAGGATCTGATGATGTTTTGGATTTCCTCAGGAACAGTTGTTATGTCTCCTTTTTCACTTCGATTTTGTTAATTGGGATACTCTCTCTGTGCCCTCTAGTTAGTTTGGTGAAAAGTTATCTATTTTGTTGATGTTCTCAAAGGATCAGCTCCTGGTTTGGTGGATTTTTTGAATAGTTCTTGGTTGATTTCAGCCCTAAGTTTGATTATTTCCTGCTGTCTACTCCTCTTGTGTGAATTTGCTTCCTTTCATTCTAGACCTTCTAGCTGTGCTGTCAGACTGCTAGTGTATTCTCTGTCTGGTTTCTTTTGGCAGCACTCAGAGGTATGAGTTTTGCTCTTAGGAATGTTTTCATTGTGTCCCATAAGTTTGGTTTATGTTGTGGCTTCATTTTCATTAAACTCTAACAAGTCTTTAATTTCTTTCTTTATTTCTTCCTTGAGAAAGGTATCATTTAGTAGTTTTGTTCAGTTTCCATGTGAATGTTGGCTTTCTATTATT
>NC_034605.1:9804622-9808091 GCF_900095145.1 Mus pahari | reverse complement strand
GATCGAAGCCCAAAGTTTAATGAAGTACCCTGTTTATATACCATGGGAGAAACCCTTCCCCCAGCCCCAATCTTTAGGCTGTAGTTCAGGAACAAACAGGTAGGCAGGTCTCCAGGAGATGCTGTCTCTGTAGAATCTAGGCGCCTCTCAGCAGGGAATAGCATCTGCCCCAATGCTATTGCTCAGCAGGACAGTAGCAAACATAAACAAGGTACCATCCTGGCAGAAACCACCCAGGTGGTGTAGGACAGTGGCTGCACGGGTCTGGGAGGCTCCAACATCTCCTCTCTTATTATTAGGTAAAAAATTAGCTGGACTGGCACAAATTATATATATGCTCTATGGTCCTGCCCAGGAATTATGGTGGCTGGCGGCAGCACCTGATGCAGATTTTCCTTAACTGTTTTAATTTGTCCAGAGTGGGACCAGGCAGCTTGAGGAGGAAGCCAGGTGCAAGGCTAGTCAAAATTTATACCCCACCACCAGGTGTTCTCCAGTAAATCCTCAATTATGCTGATTCCTTTGAGCCCGGCAGAAAAACCTGTTTTTGAGTGTTCTGCTAAAGCAATACCACAATCCCCCTATTTCCTAGGCCTTGGTAAATACGTGAATATGATCATAACTTCCACAGGTATATTACTCTAAGCTTTGCCCTGGGCTTGGCTCTGTTAGAGGCATTACTAACATGCGGATGGGATTCGTGTATATAGATAATTGGAAATGCCAGGATTCTAGGAGCCTGAGTCTCCTTGAGACTCTTTTTCCTCAGGACTCCTTCAGGTTTTTAGAACTGACGTGAGTCACCACTAGAGTGGGTGTGGCATTTCCCCCTTTTTAATTTTACTTTTCAGTCGAAGTTTCAGAATGTCCTGCTGTAATATTCTCAACATTTTGCCCTATTGCCAGCACTACTTCTTTTAGGGTGTTGACCTTGGCCTCCAATTTTTTATCTATAATATGCTGGTCATTGACTGTCCAGCCCTCATAGCACACCTAGTCCCAAAATCAGACCAAGGCCACAATATATGCTAAATATATTTTGATGTCCAAGAATTTCTGCCACTGCTTTTTGTTGGAGATGAAGCTGAATGTTGGCTGCACACCATTGGGGGTAACTGACCTGCTTGAAACACAAAGCCAAAACAGTTGAAAAGTAACAGGATAACAAACTTTCTTGGGAAAGGCCAGTTACTCTATTCAGTTGCAAATTAGCAACTGATCAAGCTCGAACAATAGCTTCCAGGTGTGGGGGAAAGCAGCTTTGAGAATCACAGAAAAGCTGTAAATTCTCAGTAAGAGGAGGCTAAGCTCGGAATTAATTCTTTTGACTAAGAAAGGGATTTTTTGGCTGTCACCAAGGTGGGGGTTATACTTACTTACAAGATTTGGAGGCCATATCCACTTGACAAACCAATCTTTCTGGTACACACCTTGCTTCATCTTCCTTTTGTGAAAAAACACATACAGAATCTCTTACCCAAATTAAAATGGGGTCTAGACCCTTCCATATACTATTACCTGGGTCCCGCCACTTCACCATGGCAAAAGAGCTGGAGGTAACTGGATGCCAGTGGGATCCGCTGCAGACTGACCTTTAGTGTCAGTNTGCAAAAAATTCAAAACAAATAATACAAAAGCAAGATGTGCTTTTGGAGACCTTGAGGGATATAGTCATCCCTGTTTTGTTTTAAAAAGCCAATTTTTCAGAGTGCGATGGGCATGTTCAACAATTCCTTGTCCCATGGGGTTATAAGGAATTCCAGTTTTATGTTTAATGCCAAATTCCTTACAAAATGAAATAAAGTTATTGCCAACATAAGCTGAACCATTGTCCATCTTGATGACTGTAGGCAAGCCCATAGCATTGAAGGCTTGTAAACAATGATTAATAACATCTTTAAAGGCCTCTCCCGAATGTAGAGAAGCGAAAAGAAATCCTAAACAAGTATCAATATAAACATGTATATATTTTAATTTTCCAAATTCTGCATAATGAGTTACATCCATTTGCCAAATCTGATTAGGCATAAGGCCTTGTGGATTAACTCCTAAATGCAGAACTGGGCATTGTTTCACAATCATACTTGCCTGCTCCTTAGTAATCTTGTGTTGGAGCCTTAAGGTACGGCTAGAGAGATGAAATTTATCATGATCACATCTAGCCAATGCAACAGGATCTGAAATTAAGGCCTCTCCTATTAAAGCTTTGTCAATGCAATCATTACTGGCAGATAGGGGTCCAGGAAGGCCAGAATGAGCTCGCATGTGAACAATATAAAAAGGGTATTTTTGAGCAAGAATGATGTTTTGCAATTGTGAAAACAGAGATCCTGCTGGCATATTAAAGTTAAACATGCCACAGGTCTCCAATAAGGGAACTGACTGTGCAATATATAAACTGTCAGTAAAGATATTAAAAAGCATCACTCACAGAATGAAAAACATTTAATACAGCTGTCAGCTCTGCTAACTGAGCTGAAAGCCCAGGAGTCTCTATGATTACCTGTTGATTATCTACTAGGTATCCAGCTCATCCATTAGAGGAGCCATCAGTAAATATTAAAATAGCATTACACAAAGGCTATAAAGAGGTCATATTAGGGAATATCACCTCATGCACATTTAAAAATTGTATAAGTTTATCTCGAGGATAATGATTATCTATAGTTCCTATAAATCCTATTTGAGCCAGCAGTCAATTTGTACTGTGCTGTTTCAGCCAAGTATCTTGATCTGCAGTACAGGGCTGAACAATGGTATCTGGCTCTTTGCCAAAATAAGTTAGTGCCTGCTTTCTTCCAAGCATAATAATTTGGGCTACTGCTTTATAATATGGCAGAATATTACATTTAGGAGATATCCCCAAATGAATCCACATTAAAGGGGCCCTTTGCCAAAGCAACCCTGTAGGAGCATGGATTGTATTAAAAATTAACAAATGTAAAGGCAAAGAGTAATCTATATAAGTAACAAATTGTTTTTCAATGTCTCTTTCCACGTGATGTAAGGCCAGCAATACTTCTGAGGTTCAGGATCTAGGGGAAATAGGATCAGAACTTCCTTTAAGAATATCAAATAAAGGCTTTAATTCTCCTGTAGTAAGCTTTAAATAGGGATGAAGCCAATTAATGTCACCTAGCAATTTTTGAAAATCATTTAGAGTTTTTAAGCTGTCTCTGCAAATAACTACTTTCTAGGGGAGAACAGCTTGATCTGTGAGTCTAAAACCCAGATAATTTTAAGGATCCTGAGTCTGTACTTTCTCAGGAGCTAATTGTAGCCCCTTAGAAGCTAAGGCCTGTTGTAAATCTCTAAAACATAAAAGTAATTCCTGAGGCTCTTTTCCCACCATTAGGATGTCATCTGTGTAATTAATTATGTAAATCATAGGCCATTGTTGTCTTACAGGTTGAATGGCTTGGGCCACAAATTTCTGACATAAGCTAGGACTGTTAGCCATGCCCTGAGG
>NC_034605.1:9771373-9804157 GCF_900095145.1 Mus pahari | reverse complement strand
AGACTCCCTTCTTCCAATGTCCTTATATGGTCCCCAGCAGAAGGTGTAGCCCAGATTAAAGGTGTGTGCCACCACACCTTTAATCCCAGATGACTTTGGCCTCAGAGATCCCCCTGTCTTAATCTTCTGGATTCAATTACCACTGTGTCTCAAGATCTCCATACCAAGATCCAGATCAGAAACTTCTATCTCCCTGCCTCCAGATTAGGTTCACTGGTGAGCCTTTCAATTCTGGATTGTAGTTCATTTCAAATATAGTCAAGTTGACAACCTGGAATAGCCACTACATTGGAGTATTCCAAGCAGACTGAGGTTCTACTAAATGTCCTGCCTCCAATGGTCCTGCACTAGCAATGAAGCCGCTTCCAATTTTTCTTTAGTTAAAGACCACTGATCAACCCACACTGGAATATCACTAAGCCATTTAATTTTATCAGCATGGGATGCAGGCAAGATAGTGGCCATTACTGAAAATGCCCCAAGCCTCGTTTGTTAGAGTGAGATTTTGGACCCTTAAAAGTCTTAATACCTTGCCCTTTCTTTCCTAGCCCCTGACCAGGCAAAAATCCTTGTCTTAGCATCTGCTTAGTCACTGCCTCATTAAGACTGCACATTATAATGGCCATCTGCGACAAGAGATCTCTTCTCCATGGGGTAACAGCCAATTTTGACATAACATAAGGCTGAACTTGTCCTGAATTGCCCTCCTCATCTTTCTAGGTTAGTAGCTTAGAGCTTTGTTTTGGGTTATTGGCATAATCAATTCCTTGAAGGTGAGTAAGTGTATCAGACAAAGGCCACGTTGAAGGCCAATCTTGTCCTCAAATTACTGTAATATCAGCTCCAGTATCTATTAATCCTACAAAGCTCTTGCCTTCAATTATTTTGAACCCAATACGCTTCAGAGGAACCAAAGCCACTCCGTCCACACTCATTCTTAACAAATTTAGATGGTAGTGGATGCAAGGGAACTAAGATAAGTCAAGCAATTTTTTGATCAGCAGGTACAGTTATAATACCATGAGGGGAAGCAGCCATGATTTGAATTTCTCCCTCATAATCNTTATTTAAAACACCTGGATAAATCTGCAGACCTTTTATAATAGAACTGCTTAGTCCTACAAGAAATCCCCATGTTTCTGCAGGTAGAGGTCCAAAAACTCCTGTAGGCAGAGTTTGAACTCCCATTTCTGGGGTTAATACTGTGTGGGTGGTAGAACAGAGCTCCAATCCAGGACTTCCTGGGGTTGCCCTGATGAGTTCAAAAATGGATTTTTTTTTTTTTTTGGCTGGGCAGCAGCTCCACGGCCCCATAAACTGCTTGCTGTGGGTAACTCAGGGCCTGGAGTGAGCCCCTCCTCTGGTTTCCCAGCAACGGACAACCCTGAAGGTCTGACCTTGACTTACATTCTCTAGCCCAGTGTTTTCCCTTCCTGTAGCGAGGGCAAACTCCTGGGGCATGGTTTACTTGCCCACCCTCAGCACCTCTATTTTTTGGACAGTCACCTTTAAAATGACCAAAATTTCCACACTTAAAACATGCATTGTTCCCTCGTCTCTGTGAAGGCATTTTCCGTGAGGTGTTCCCTTGTAAAGCAGCAGCCAATGCCAAACCCTGATTACAGGATGGACCAATCTCTGCACAGAGATGAATGTATCCCGCTAAATCTATCTGTTCTTTGTACGGCCAAATAGCCGACATGCTGCATTAGCATTCTCATAAGCCAGTTGTGTAATGAAAGGAATTCCCATTTGAGAATCTCCAGGAATTCTGCTAGATGCTTTCAGTAACCTATCCACGAACTGCTGGTAAGGCTCATCGGGACCCTGCCGAATGTCGGCTAAACTTCCACCAGGATCCCCTTTAGTTGGTAATAAATTCCACACACGGTGTGTAGCCCTAGCAACCTGTGCATACACTCCGACAGGAAGCCCAATCTGATTTGCATTTCCTTCATACTGACCTTCTCCTAACAGCATGTTAATATCCCAGTCTGGGTTACCAGCCTGAGCATTCAAAGCAGCAGTTTTCTTACAGGCTTCTCGCCATTCAGAACTCCAAAGTAAAAAATCTGACAAGGTAGCCTTACATAAGGTATTCCAATCTTGGGGGGGTTAAATGTGATTCCACAATGGTATCTAATAATGCCTGTGTGAAAGGAGCTGTAGGGCCATATTGTGCCACAGCTGTTTTTAATTCCTTTATCACCTTGAACTCCAAGGTCTGGTATTGTCCGACCCTATTATTCTGCTGGTGGAGTATTTTAGCTACAGGAAAGTCTTAGCACGGTAGATGAATCTTGTCCTTTCCCACGAGCTTGACTTACAGCTCCCTCTAGCGGCGGTTGGTAAATTTCAGAATAATTGTCTCCTGTATTTGAAGCCGCTTTTAGCTCCCGAAGCTCATTAGTCAATTTTTGCAGCTTAATTTCAAATTCTAATTTACATAGTTGCATATCCATTCCAGCAGCCTCTACTATAGCAGAGGCCATAGGTGGAGCAGGGGATTCATAAGAAGACCAATCCTTATCAGAATATTTGGTGGCTCCCATTTCTGAATGATCTTCTTTGTGTGATGTTAACTCATCATCAGAATCTCTATATCTTTCTAATTCAGTGTCTTTCTGAGATTCTTTAAGCTCTGTCTGGGTACTATCTGAGGCCAGCGAAATCTCCTTATCAATAGCATCTTTTGCTAGTGCCCAGAGGCAGAGTGCGAATTTATCTGCCCGGGTGTCCCTCAGAGCTTTTCCAATTCTCTCCCAGGTTCTCTTGTTTAAGGTTTTTTCCTCTCTGAACCATGGGCAGCAAGAGTATATCTGTTCTACAAAATTTTGTAACACTTTTTCTTCAAACCCAATTCCTTTCACCTGAAGCAGTTCCTGAAGACTTCGGACAAAAGCCTGTTTACAATTTTCGAATTCCATTTTCCACTGCCAACCTAAGTGGTAACAATGTCGGGCCAACACAGTACCAGCTTAGCCTGTATTGTGCCTACAACAATTTAATGAGGATGAGGTTTAAAACCTGTGCTATCATGAATACCTGTTTCCTGGGGTGCACGATATGATACTTCCTTCCGTGGAGCTCCACACAGACAGCATCTCCTCAGTTTTTCCCCCTGCTGTGTTCAGGTCCCAGGCCATCAGGCACCACCTGAGTGTTTCTACCAGCAGTAACACTCCAGTCTGGGTCCGTCCTGAAAGGCAGGGCTGGGCTGAAAGGGAAAAGAGGGCAAGAGAAACCGGGCTAGGACAAAGGGTTTTCTGATCAAAGCCCAAAATTTAATGAGGTACCGGGTTTATATGCCATGGGAGAAACCCTTCCCCCAGCCCCAATCTTGAGGCTGTAGTTCAGGAACAAACAGGTAGGCAGGTCTCCAGGAGAAGCTGTCTCTGTAGAATCTAGGCGCCTCTCAGCAGGGAATAGCATCTGCCCCAATGCTATTGCTCAGCAGGACAGTGGCAAGCATAAACAAGGTACCATCCTGGCAGAAATCACCCAGGTGGTGTAGGACAGTGGCTGCATGGGTCTGGGAGGCTCCAACACAGTCCATTTGGAGTTCTGTAGGCTTCTTGTATGTTTATGGGCATCTCTTTCTTTAGGTTTGGGAAGTTTTCTTCTATAATTTTGTTGAAGATATTTGCTTGTCCTTTAAGTTGAAAAATTTTCATTCCAATCTACTATTATCCATAGGTTTGGTCTTTTCATTTTGTCCTGGATTTCCTGGATGTTTTGAGTTATGATCTTTTTGCATTTTGCATTTTCTTTGATTGTTGTGTCCATGTTCCCTATGGAATCTTCTATACCTGAGATTCTCTCTTCCATCTCTTGTATTCTGTTGCTGATGCTCACATCTATGGTTCCTGATTTCTTTCCTAGGGTTTCTATCTCCAGAGTTGTCTTCCTTTGGGTTTTCTTTATTGATTCTACTCCAATTTTCAGATCCTGAATAGTTTTGTTCAATTCCATCCCCTGTTTGTTTGTGTTTTCCTTTAATTCTTTAAGGGATTTTTGTGTTTCTTCTAGCTGTTTNGCAGTGTTTTCCTGTAATTCTTTAAGGGATTTTTGTGTTTCTTCTAGCTGTTTAGCAGTGTTTTCCTGTAATTCTTTANGGGATTTTTGTGTTTCTTCTACCTGTTTAGTAGTGTTTGCCTGTAGTTCTTTAAGGACTTCCACCTGTTTAGCAGTGTTCTCCTGTAATTCCTTGAGGGATTTTTGTGCTTCCTCTTTAAGGGCTTCTACTTGTTTAGCATTGTTCTTCTGTATTCCTTTGAGTGAGTTATTAATGTCCTTCTTCAAATCTTCTACCACCATCATGAGATATGATTTTAAATCCACATCTTGCTTTTTGGTGTGTTGGGGTATCCAGGACTCATTGTGGTGGGTGTACTGGGTTCTTATGGTGCCCAGTGTTCTTGGTTTCTGTTAGTAAGATTCTTACATTTGCCTTTCGCCATCTGGAAATCTCTGGTGTTAATGTTCAAGCTGTCTCTGGCTGGAGTTTGATCCTCCTGTGATTCTGTTAGCCTCTGTCAGCACTCCTGGGAATCCAACTCTCCCCTGTGTACCTGTGGTCAGAGCACTCTCTGCAGGTAAGCTCTCCTCTTGCAAGTCAAGTGTCCAGAAATCTGGAGTTCTGATCCTCCTTCTGAATCCTGGGGTCAGAGCCCTCCCTGTAGGCAGACTCTCCTCCTGTGATCCTGAGGACCTGCAATGTAGAGGGTCCTCCAGAGCCCTCAGCAGCCTCTGCTGGGGTTCAGAAGAGAGATGGCCAGGAGATATTTACTTAATTGACATACCCTCCTCGCAAATGACTTTATCTTGTGTCAAGTTGTTATAAAACTACCCAGTCCATGAATAAGAATAGCACAGTTTTGAAGAAAGTTAAGCACTTAAAAAAATATACACACTATCAGTGTTGATCAGGCAATGCTCTTACTGGCTTGATTTCATATTTTCTACCTAATTGTGGTGGAGAGAAATGAAAGGGAAAATTAGTACCCACAATAATCTAGTTCTAGATTCATAGAACCCTCCATCATGCTGAATGCTATCTGCCTTTTACTTGCACAAGGGATAACTATAAATTGCTAAAACAGAGAACCAGGTTAGCCCTGAATAATCATATAAGAATTCAATAACTAGACCTACTCAAGCTCTCTATTCATTTTAACCCTCAACTCCAACTGCTATCATTACCTCGTAAGGTGTAGAGGTACCAAACTACAGTATAGGGATAAAGTGACCATGACTTAGTCACACTGTCTGCTGCTTAGAATTCATGCCTTCTCATCCCTCTAACTGACTGAGAAGATATGGCTATGGCTTCATTCCCAGGACAACAAATAAATGCTTGGACTTGTTCCCACTGTCCTTGTAATGACTAATCAATGCTGTTTGAGGAATAAATGAAAGCAGCTTTGCACACATAAAGAGGAGACTGAAACAAATTCTGTTATAAATTTCTATGATTTATTTATTGTTATTTTATATTTATAGGTATTTTTCTACATCTATGTCATGCACTACATGCATGACTGATGCCCATGGAGGTCAGAGAATTGCATGCAAACCTGTGAAACTGAAGTTACTGATAGTCGTTAGCTCTCCTATTGGTTTGATGATCAAACCCAGGACTTCTGGAATAGCAGCTAACACTTTTAATCTATGAGCCATCTCTCCAGCTCCAACTTTTCACAAATAGGAAATTGTTAATATAATTATAAAGCTGGAATGCAGCTCAGTAGCAGACACCTTACCTATCGTGTGTATTGTGCTGGGCAAGTTCTGAACATCACAGAGAAAACAGAAGAGAAAGGAAGGGGAGCATAGAGTAAGGGGAGAAAGAAAATGGAAGGAAGGGGGCTACTTATGATTTCAAACTATTTTTATGACACATCCTTATTAGAATCCCCCATGTATTTTTTAAATTGCTAAAAATGAATGAACTATGATTATGACATCTTAGACTATAAAATGCCATATACCTGTGTCCTTATTAGTTTTGTGTTGTTGTTGTTAATTATGCTTCTTCTTATTAAAGCAATTACCTATTTTATGAAACACACTTGTACATATGTATATATACATAGAATTTAAATAGTACTAAACATTAAAATAAAGTATCCTCAACTTCATAGAGAAATGTTTAATTGTATGCTTTGTAATTTTCTTGTTATAGTTGTATCCACAACTTTACAACCAAATTCAAAGGCCTATGATCAAAGAAGGAAAGATCAATACATTGAAACTTCAGTACAGTTGAATTATTTATCTTAATTATTTTGTTTTGGTAATGATGATATTCTGTACTTATGTAAAAATATATTCAGGAAACTCTTTAAATGGGATTTTTTTTTCATCATGGAAACTCAATTCTTGTGGCAAAGTTAAAGTGAATCATCCTTTATTCTTCAAGTCTAGGTCAACTTTAGGCAAAATTGTAAATTTCCTTTTATTCTCCACTCTCTTTCAAATGTTAAGATCTCCAGGAATGGTCATGTCTTTGTCTAGCATGATCCTATCCTAAAAGTTAGGACGGACAGCTCTAGGCAAGTAGATAAGGTAGGTCTCTATGAAACAATAAATTTGGGGCAATAGATATGAAGTAGATATGAATTGGTAACTTGGAGACTTAGGACAACTCTGTTAGACAGCAGATTCCTTTCCTAATATTTTCCAGAAATTAACAAGCTGGAAATCATTCCAATATATGGCACACAAAACCATAAGCACTCAAATGTATTTTGTGAGTTTCAAAAATATCATTAATAGCTTTATGATTCTTTTGCATATGTGTCATTTCATAGTCTGAGTTATAATCAGCATAGTTCATTCATTTTAATAATTTAAAAGAACACATGGTTGATTTTAATAAGGATGTATTATAAAAAAAAATAGTGGTTTAGAATCATTAGTAGCCTCACCCTTCTGTTCTCTTTCTCCCTTGCTTTCTGCTCCCCTTCCTTTCTCTTCCGATTTCTCTATGGTGCTTTAAATGAACCCAGCATTATAGACACAAGATACGCAAAGATTTTGATACTGAGCTGCATTCCAGCTTTTTAATTATCTTAAAAATTTCTCATTCATGAAAAGTTGGGGCTTGAGAGTGATGACTCAGAGATTACAAATGTTGGCTACTACTCGAGAGGTCCTGGATTTAATCATCAACACCCACATGCCAGTTAATAACTATCAGTATCTCCAGTTTCAGAGGATTGTATGCACTTTTCTGACCTCCATGGGCATCAGTCATGCATGTAATATATGACATAAAACCTACAAACATAAAATAACTATAAATAAATCACAGAAGTTTAAACAATTTGTTCCAGTTTCCTCTTTATGTGTGCAAAGCTGCTTTCATTACTTCTTTCAAATTGCATTGGTTACTCATTACAAGGACAGCTAGGACAAGGCCAAGAATTTATTTATTTTCTGTCCTGTGAAAGAAGCCAGAGTAGTATCTTCTCAATTAGAGGACTGAGAAGCCATGAATTCCATGCAGCAGACAGTTCGTCTAAATGATGGTCAATTCATCCCTATACTCGGGTTTGGTACCTCTGCACCTCAAGAGGTAATGATAGCAGTTGGGTTTGAGGGTTAAAATAGAGAGAGAGTTTGGGTAGGTGCAGTCATTGAATTCTGATATGGTTCATCAGGGCTAACCTAGTTCTCTGTTTTAGCACTCTAGAGTTCTTCCTTTTGCAAGTAAAAGGCAGATGACATTCAGCATGATTGACTGATCCAAGAGCCTAGCTCCGGATTATTGTTAGTACTAGTTTTCCCTTCTGTTTCTCTCCATCTGAATTAGCTAAAAAAAGAAAGAAAGAAAGAAAGAAAGAAAGAAAGAAAGAAAGAAAGAAAGAAAGAAAGAAAAGAAGAGAAATCAAGCCAGCAAGAGCACTGCCTGATGAAATCTGATACTGAATATATTTTTGAAAAGTACTTCACCTGCTTTAAAACTGTACTGTTTTTTTTTTTTTTTCATGTGTTGAGTAGTTTTACCTCAAGTTGACACAAGCTAAAGTCATTTAAGAGGCAGTTATGTTCATTAAGAAAATAACTCCATACGATCAGGCTGCAGGGAATTTTCTAAGTTAATGGAAATTTGGGGGTTTTTGCACCAGCACAGTCTATTGTGGGTGATACCATCACTGGGCTGGTGGTCCTGACTTCCATAAGAAAGCATTCTGAGCAAGCCAAAAATCAGAAACTGGTAAGCAGCACTTTCCATTACCTTTGCTATAGCTCCTTCCTCCAACAGGAGTTTCTTGAGTTTTGGCCTTGACTTCCCTGAGTGATGAAGTGTGACATGAGCTGTGTAAGATGAACCCTTTTCTCTATGAATCACTTTTGGTCATGGTGTTTTATCACAGGAATAGAAACTTTTTCAGCGTCTAATGTGATGATCATGTAAATTTTTTCTTTGGGTTTGTTTACATAGTGGATTACATTGATGGATTTCCCTATATTGAACCATCACTGGATCCTTGGGATGATGCCTACTTGATCATGATGTTTGAAATACTTGATGTGTTGTTGGATTCGGTTTGTGAGAATTTTATTGAGTATTTTTGCATCAATATTCATAAGGGAAATTAGTTTGAAGTTCTCTTTGTTTTGTCTTTGTGTGGTTTAGGTATAATCATAATAGTGGCTTCATAGAACAAATTGGGAAGGGTTCCTTGTATTTCTATTTTGTGGAATAGTATTGGCATTGGGTCTTCTATGAACATCTGATAGAATTCTGCACTAAATCCATCTGGTCCTGGGCTTTTTTTGGTTGGGAAATTTTTAACGACTGTTGCTCTTTCTTGAGGGGTTATGGGACTGTTCAGTTTGTTGACCTGGTCCTGATTTGATTTTCACATTTGATATCTGTCTAGAAAATTGTCCATTTCATCCAGATTTTTCAGTTTTGTAGAATATAGTCTTTTGAAGTAGGATCTGATGATTTTTAATTTCCTTAGTTTCTGTAGTTATGTCTCCCTTTTCATTTCTGTTTTGTTAATTTGCATACTGTCTCTTTGCCCTCTAGTTAGTCTGGTGAAGGTTTTATCTATCTTGTTGATTTTCTCAAAGAACCAGGTTTACTTGATTCTTATAGTTCTTTTTGTTTCTACTTGGTTGATTTCATCCCTGAGTTTGATTATTTTCTGCTGCCTACTCATCTTGGGTGAATTTGCTTCTTTTTGTTCTAGAACTTTCAGGTAGTTATCATGCTGCTAGTGTATGCTTTCCCCAATTTCACTAGAGACACTCAGAGCTGAGTTATCCTCTTAGCACTGGTTTCATTTTGTCCTATAAGTTTGGGTATGTTGTACCTTCATTTTCTTTAAATTCTAAAAAGTCTTTAATTTCTCTATCTTCCTTGTCAGAAGTTATCATTGAGTAGAGCATTGTTCAGCTTCCACAATGTGTATGCTGAACAATGTAGTTTTGTGGGTTTTCTGTTGTTTTTTGTTGTCATTAAAAACCAGCCTTAGTCCATGGTGATCTGACAGGATGCATTGGATTATTTCAATCTTCTTCTATTTGGTGAGGCCTATTTTGTGTCCAACTATGTGGTCAGTTTTGGAGAAGTTACCATGAGGTGCTGAGAAGAAAGTATAGTCTTTGTTTTAGGATGAAATTTCTATACATATCCCTTAAAACCATTTGGTTCATAACTTCTGTTAGTTTCACTGTGCCTCTGTTTAATTTCTGTTTCCATAATCAGTCCATTGCTGAGAGTGTCGTGTTGAAGTCTCCCACTGTTATTGTGTGATGTAAAATGTGTACATTAAACTTTAGTAAAGTTACTTTTATTAATGTGGTACCTTTGCATTAGACACATAGATGTTCAGAATTGAGAGTTCACAATGGTAGATTTTTCATTTTTTGAGTATGAAGTGTCCTTCCTCTTTTTTTGATAATTTTTGGATGAAAGTCAATTTTATTCACTATTAGAATGGCTACTCTAGCTTGTTTCTTGGGACCATTTGCTTGGAAAATTGTTTTTCAGCCTTTTACTCTGAGGTAGTGTCTGGTTTTGTCACTGAGGTGTGTTTTTTTGTATGCAGCAAAATTCTGGGTCCTGTTTATGTAACCATCCTGTTAGTCTATGTCTTTTTAGTCAGGAATTGAGTCCAACAATGTTGAAAGATATTAAGGAAAACTGATGGTTGCTTCCTGATATTTTTGTTGTTAGAGGTGCAATTATGTTTGAGTGGCTATCTTCTTTGGGGTTTGTTGAAAAAAAATATTACTTTCTTGCTTTTTCTAAGTAGTTTCCTTCCTGGTGTTTGAGTTTTCTAACTATTGCCCTTTGTAGGGCTGGATTTGTGGAAAGATCTTTTGTAAATTTGGTTTTGTCATAGAATATCTTGGTTTCTCTATGGTAATTGAGAGTTTTTCTGGATATAGTAGCCTGGACTGGCATTTGAGTTCTCTTCGAATCTGTATGACATCTGACCAGGATCTTCTGGCTTTCATAGTCTCTGGTGAGAAGTGTTGTGTTATCTAATAGATATGCTATTATATGTCACTTGACTTTTTTCCCTTACTGCTTTTAATTTTCTTTCTTTGTTTTGTGCATTTGGTGTTTTGCTTATTATGTGACAGGGGGGATTTCTTTTCTGGTCTCTTTTCTTGGGGATCTGTAGGCTTCTTGTATGTTCATGGGTATCTCTTTCTTTGGTTAGGGAAGTTTTCTTCAATAATTTTTTGAAGATATTTACTGGCCATTTAAGTTGGTAATCTTTTTTCTCTTCTTTCATTGTGCTCTATATTTCCTGGACATATTGGGTTAGAAAGTTTTTGTATTTTGCATTTTCTTTGACTGTCGTGTCAATGTTTTCAATGATATCCCTGCACTTGAGAGTCTCTCTTCTTTCTCTTGTATTCTGCTGGTGATGCTTGCATCTATGTCTCCTGATCACTTTCCTAGGTTTTCTATCCCCAGGGTTGTCCCCCTCTATGATATCTTTATTGTTCCTATTTACATTTTTTTAGATCCTGAATGATTTTGTTCAATTTTTTCACCTGTTTGGTTGTATTTTCCTATAATACTTTAAGGGATTTTACCTCTTTACCTGTGTTCTCCTATATTTTTACAAGGGAGTTTTTATGTTGTTCTTAGAGTACTATATCATCATTATGGGTAGGGATTTTAAATCCCAATCTTGCTTTGCCAGTGTGATGGGGTATTCAGGACATGCTATAGTGGGAGAACTGAGATCTGATGATGCCAAGTAACCTTGGTTTCTGTTGGTTATGCTCTTGTGCTTGCCTCTCACCATCTGGTTATCTGTAGTGCTACTTGCCGTTGCTGTCTCTGACAAAAGCCTGTGCCTCCTGTAATCCTGGCTGTGTCCGAACTCCTCAGAGTCCAGCTGTCTCTGTGATCCTGTGATTCTGTGATTCTATGATCTTGAGGTCCTGGGGGTGTCAGTGCTCCTTGGAGTCAAGCTGCCTCTGGGATACTGAAATAAATCCTGGTGTGACCAAGCTCCTGAGATTCTGTGATTCTGGGCCTGTTAGAGCTCTTATGATCCTGGCCATGTTAGAGCACCTTGGAGTCGAGCTTCCTCTGGGCGTTGTGGGACTGTATTTGAAGCCAGTGCTGAAGGTCTTGATTATATATCTTTCTGATCCTTTAAATATTTGTTATGCAGATAAATGGCTGTGTAAAAAAAACTTCATAACATAACACTATCTCCTCAAGTTTACTTATTTTTTGGACAAAGAACTTTAGATGATCCCTAGGCATCTTCTAATTTCATAATATCATCTTGTTATGATATTGTTGACATCTTCTTATCTCTTTTTTGTTTGTTTTGATTTTTATTTTTTATTTAGTCTTTAATCTTATTTTAAAGTCCAGACATTAGCCGCTTGCCAACCCACCTGCCCCCGACTGATCTACATCCCACACCTCCTCCCCTGGTCTCCAAGAGCATGCCCCTATAACCAAACCTGCTTCACCAGACCTTCCCTCTCCCTGAGGCCTCAAGTTTCTCAAAGGTTAGGTGTTTCTTCTCTGACTGAGTCCAGACACAGGAGTTCACTTAGTATATGTGTCAGGGCCTCATATTAATTAGTATATGCTGGCTGGTTGGTGGCTCAGTGTCTGAGAGATCCTGGGTCCCAGGCTAGTTGAGACTTGTGGTCTTTCTATAAAGTTACCCTCTTCCTCAGTTTCTTCCAGCTTTTCTGTAATTCAACCACAGGGGTCAGCAGCTTCTGTCCATTGGTTGGGTGCAAATATCTGCATCCTACTCTTTCAGCTGCTCATTGTGCCTTTTGAAGGGCAGAAAGATATGCCCCATTTGTGAGCATACCATAACCTATATAATAGTGTCAGGCCTTGGGACCTCCTCTGAGCTGAATTCCAATTTGGGCCTGTCACTGGACCTCATTTTCTTCAGGCTCTTCTCCATTTTTGTTCCTACAGTTCTTTCAAACAAGAACAAATTTGGATAGAGTTTTTGACTATAGGATGGCAACCCTATCTCTCCACTTGATGCCCTGTCTTTCCACTGGAGGTGGACTCTACAAGTTCTGTCTCCCCACTGTAGGGCATTTCATATAAGGTCCCTCCTTTTGAGTCCTGAGAGTCTCTTTCACCTCCCAGGTCTCTAGTACATCTAGAGATTCTGTCCCCCACATCCTAACTTCAGAGATTGCCTGTTTCGATTATTTCTGCTGGCCCTCAGGGCTTCAGTCCTGTCCCACCCCACTCCCCGCATGTCTGATAATATTCTCCTTCTCCCCACCTTGTCACCTTTCTTACCCAGGTCCCTCCCTCCACACCTCTAGTGATTGCTTTCTTCTCCCTCCCAAGGGGGATTGAGGCACTGTCACTTGGGCACTTCGGTTTGTTAGCCTTCTTGAGTTCTGTGGATTGTATCCGGAGAATTCTGTACAATTTTTGGCTAATATCCACTTATTAGTGAACAGACATAAAGCATATCCTTTTGGTTCTGTGTTACTTCACTCAGAATGACACTTTCTAGTTTGATCTATTTGCCTAAAAATCTTATGAAGCCCTCCTTTTTAATATTTCTTTTTCTTTTGTATTAAGTATTTTCTTTAATTACATTTCAAATGCTACCATCTTTCCTAGTTCCCACTCCTCCTGCTGACTAACATGCCCACTCCTGCTTCCTGGCCCTTGCATTCCCCTATACTGGGACATGTAACCTTTGCAGGACCAAGGGCCTCTCCTCCCATTGATGACAAACTAGGCCATCCTCTGCTACATATGCAGCTAGAGCCATGAGTCACATCATGTGTTTTCTTTCATTGGTGGTTTAGTCCCAGGGAGCTCTGGAGATACTGGTTAATTCATATTATTGTTCCTCCTATAGGGCTGCAAACTCTTTTAGATCCTTGGGTACTTTCTCAAAGTCCTTCATAGGGGACCCTTTGCTCTGTCCAATGGATAACTGTGAGCAACCACTTCTGTATTTGTCAGGCACTGGCAGAGAATCTCAGGAGACAGCTATATGATGCTCCTGTCAACAAAATCTTGTTGGCATCCGTAATAGTGTCTGGGTTTGGTGATAGTTTATGGGATGGATCCCCAGGTGGGGTAGTCTCTGGATCATCATTCCTTCAGTCTCTGCTTCAAACTTTGTCTCTGTAATTCCTTCCATGGGTATTTTGTTCCCCCTTCTAAGAAGAATTGAAGTATCTACACTTTGGACTTCCTTCTTCTTGAGGTTCTAGTGTTTTGAAAATTGTATCTTAGGTATTCTGAACTTCTGGGATGATATCCACTTATCAGTGAATGAATATCATGTATGTTCTTTTATGACTGGATTACATCATTTAGGATGATATCTGCCAGATCCATCCATTTGTCTAAAAATTTTATAAATCCAGTGTTTTAATAGCTAAGTAGTATTCCATTGTGTAATTGTACCACATTTTCTATATCAATTCCTCTGTTGAGTGACATCTAGGTTCTTTCAAGCTTCAGGCTATTGTATATAAGGCTGCTATGAACATAGTGGAGCATGTGTCCTTATTACATGTTGGAGCATCTACTGGGTATATGAAAAGGAGTGGTATTTCTGGATCCTCCAGTAGTACTATATCCAATTTTCCAAGGAACCTTCCAGAGTGGTTGTACCAACTTACAATCTCACCATCAATGGAGGAGTGTTCCTCTTTCTCCAGAAATTAGCCAGCATCTGCTGTCACCAGAGTTTTTTATCTTAGCCATTCTGACTGATGTGAGGTAGAATCCCAGTGTTGTTTTGATATGCATTTCCTTGATGACTAAGGATATTGAATATTTTTTAGGTACTTCTCAGCCATTCAGTATTCCTCAGTTGAGAATTCTTTGTTTAGCCCTGCACCTTATTTTTAATAGGGTTATTTGGTTTTCTTGAGTCTAATTTCTAGAGTTCTTTGTATATATTGGATATTAGCCCTCTATCACATTTATGATTGGTAAAGGTCATTTCCCTATTTGTTTTATTGACAGTGTCCTTTACCTTACATAAGCATTGCAATTTCATGAACTCTCATTTGTTAATTCTCGATCTTACATGCCATTGGAGTTCTGTCAGGAAAATTTCCCCCATGCCCATATCTTCGAGGCTCTTCCCCACTTACTCCTCTATAAATTTCAGTGTCTCTGGGTTTCTATGTACCTCCTTGATCCACTTAGAATTGAGCTTTGTACAAGGAGATAAGAATGGATCAATTTGCATTCTCCTACATGCTAGTTACATGCCAGTTGACCCAGCACCATTTGTTGAAAATGCTGTCTTTTTTCCACTGGATGGTTTTAGCTCCTTTGTGACCATAATGACCATAGGATTGTGGGTTCATTTCTGGGTCTTCAATTCTATTTTATTAATCTACTGTCTGTCACTGTACCAGTTCCATGCTGGTACAGAAGTTCTTTTATTGTTGAGAATATTTTTCACTATTTTAGGTTTTTTTGTTATTCAAGATGAATTTGCAAAATGCTCTTTCTAACTCTGGGAATAACTGAGTTGGAATTTTGATAGGGATTGCATTGAATATTTAGATCGTTTTTGTCAAGATGGCCATTTTTACTATACTAATCCTGCCAATCCATGACCATGGAAGATCTTTCCATCTTCTGAGATCTTTAATTTCTTACTAAAAAGACTTGGAGTTCTTATAATACAGATCTTTCACTTGCTTAGTTAGAGTCACACCAAGGTATTTTATATAATTTGTGACTATTGAGAAAGGTATTGCTTCCCTAATTTCTTTCTCAGCATGTATATCCTTTGTGTAGAGAAAAGCCACTGATTTGTTTCAATTAATTTTATGTCTAGCTACTTTGCTGAAGTTGTTATCAGGTTTAGGAGTTTTCTGGTGGAATTTTTGGGGTCATTTATATATACTATCATATCAGCTGCAAATAGTGATATTTTGACCTCTCCCTTTCCAATTTGTGTTCCTTTAATCTCCTTTTGTTGTCTAATGACTCTGGCTAGGACTTCAAGTAACTTGTTGAATAGGTAGGATGAGAGTGGGCAGTCTTGTCTACTCCCTGATTTTAGTAGGATTACTTCAAGTTTCTCTCCATTTAATTTTATGTTGGTTATTGGTTTCATGCACATTACTTTTACTATGTTTAGCTATGGGCCTTGAACTCCTGATTTTTCCAAGACTTTTATCATGAAGGGATATTCATTTTGTCAAATGATTCTCAGCATCTAATGGGATGATTATGTTTTTTGTCTTTGAGTTTGTTTATATAGTGTATTACATTGATGGATTTGTTTATATTGAACCACCTCTGCGTCTCTAGAATGAAGCCATTTTAATCATGATGGATAATCATTATTATGTGTTCTTGGATTCAGTTTGCAAGAATTTTATTGAGCATTTTTGCATCTATATTCATAAGGGAAATTGGTCTGAAGTTCTCTTTCTTTGTTGAGTCTTTGTGTGGTTTAGATATCAGTGTAATTGTGGCTTCATAGGATGAAGGGTAGAGTGCCTTCTGTTTCTATTTTGTGGAATAGTTTGATGAATATTGGAATTAGGTCTTCTTTAATGGTCTGATAGAATTCTGTACTAAATCCATCTGGTCCTGGTCTTTTTTTTGGTTGGGAGACTATTAACGACTGCTTCTATTTCTTTAGGGGATATGGGGCTGTTTATATCATCTGATCCTGATTTAACGTTGGTACCTGGTAGCTGTTCTAGAAAATTGTCCATTTCATCCAGGTTTTCCAGTTTTGTTGAGTATAAGCTTTTGGAGTAGGATATGATGATTTTTTTGATTTCCTCAGATTCTATTATGTCTCCTTTTCATTTCTGCTTTTGTTATTTAGGATACCGTCTCTGTGCCTTCTACTAAGTATGGCTAAGGATTTATCTATTTTGTTGATTTTCTCAAGAACCAGCTTTTGGTTTGGTTGATTCTTTGTATACTTCTTCACATTTCCACTTGGTTGATTTCAGCCCTGAGTTTGATTATTTCCTGTCTTCTACTCCTCTTGGGTGAATTTGCTTCCTTCCGTTCTAGAGCTTTTAGGTGTACGGTCAAGCTGCTCATGTATGCTCATTCCAGTTTCTTTTTGGAGGCACTGAGATCTATGAGTTTTCCTCTTAGGACTGCTTTCAGTGTGTCCCATAATTTTGGGTATGTTGTAGCTTAATTTTCATTAAACTCTAAAAAGTCTTTATTTATTTCTTCCTTTACCAAGTTATCATTCAGTATACTGTTATTCAGCTTCCACGTGTATGTGGGCTTATATTATTTATGTTGTTATTGAGGAACAGTCTTAGTCCATGATGATATGATAGGATGCATGGGGTTATTTCAGTATTTTTGTATCTGTTGAGGCCTGTTTTGTGACCAAATATATGGTCAATTTTAGAGAAGGTAACATGAGGTGCTGAAAAGAAGTTATATCCTTTTGTTTTAGGATAAAATGTTTATAGATATCTGTTAAATCCATTTGTTCAAAACTTCTGTTAATTTCCTTGTGTCTCTGTTTAGCTTCAGTTTCCATTATCTGTCCATTGATGAGAGTGTGATGTTGAACTCTCCAACTATTATTGTGTGTGTTGCAATGTGTACTTTGAGCTTTAATAAAGTTTCTTTAACAGCTGTGGATGTCCTTGCATTTGGAGCATAAATGTTCAGAATTGAGAGTTCATATTGGTAGATTTTACTTTTGATAATTTCCCTCCTTGTTGTTTTTGATAACTATAGTTTGAAACTTGATGTTATTCACTATTAGAATGGCTACTCCAGCTTGTTTCTTGGGACTATTTACTTTGAAAATTGGTTTTCAGACTTTTATTCTGAGGTAGTATCTGTCTTTGTCCCTGAGTTGTTTCCTCTATGCAGCAAAATGTTGGGTCCTGTTTATATATCCAGACTGTTAGTCTATGTCTTTCTATTGGGGAATTAAGTCCATTGATAGTAAGAGATATTAAAGAAAAGATATTGGTACTTCCTGTTATTTTTGTTTTTATAGTTGGGATTCTGTTCATGTGGATATCTTCTTTTATGTTTGTTGAAAGATTATTTTCTTTCTTTTTCTAGGGTGTAGTTTTCATCATTGTGTTGGAGTTTTCCCATTATTATCCTCTAAAGGACTTGATTTCTGGAAAGATATTTTGTAAATTTGGTTTACTCATGGAATACTTGGGTTTCCCCATCTCTGGTAATGGAGAATTTTGTTGGGTATAGTAGACTGAGCTGGCATTTGTGCTCTCTTAGTGTCTGTATGACATCTTTCCAGCATCATCTGGCTTTCATAGTCTCTGGTGAGAAGTCTGGTATAATTCAAATAGGTCTACCTTTATATATTACTTGACCATTTTACCTTACTGCTTTTTAATAAGATATCTTCTTCATTTACATTTCATATGCTATCCCCTTTCCTGGTTTCCTCTCCAAAAATCCCCTATTCCCTCCCCTCTCCCCCTGCTACCCAACCCACCCACTCCTGCTTCCTGACCCTGGCATTCCCCTATACTGTGACATAAAATCATTGCAAGACCAAGTACCTCTTCTCCCATTAATGGCTGACTAGGCCATCCTCTGCTACATATGCAGCTAGAGACACAAGCTTTGGGGGTACTGGTAACTTCATATAGTTGTTCCTCCTATAGGGCTCTAGGCACCTTCAGCTCCTTGGGTACTTTCTCTAGCTCCTTCATTGGGGACCATGTTTTCTATCCAATAGATGAGTGTAATAGTCTTTCTTTGTTTTGTGCATTTGTAGTTTTGAATATTATGTGACAGGAGGAATTTATTTTTTGGTCCAAACTATTTGGAGTTCTGTAGGCTTCTTGTATGTTCATGGTCAACTCTTTCTTTAGGTTAGGGAGGTTTTATTCTATAATTTTGTTGAAGATATTTACAAGCCCTTTAAGATGAATATATTCACTCTCATCTATACCTATTATCCTTAGGTTTGGACTTCTCATTGTGTCCTGGAATTCCTGGATATTTTAAGTTAAGATCTTTTTGCATTTTGCATTTTCTTTGGTGGTTATATCAATATTTTCTATTAAATCTTCTGCTCCTGAGATTCTCTCTTCTATATCTTGTATTCTGTTAGTGATGCTTGCATCTATGGCTCATGATTTCTTTCCTGGGATTTCTATCTCCAGAGTTGTCTCCCTCTGTGGTTTCTTTATTGTTTCTACTTCCATTTTTAGATCCTGAATGGTTTTGTTCAATTCCTTAACCTGTTTGGTTGTATTCTCCTGTAATTCTTTAAGAGATTTTTGTGTCTCCTTCTTAAGGGCTTCTACATGTTTAGTTGTGTTCTTCCATATTTCTTTAAGGGAGTTATTAGTGTTCTTCTTAAAATCCTCTACCAGTTGGTGGGAAGAAATAGGAGACTTTCAGGATAGCATTTAAAATGTAAATGAAGAAAATCTAATAAAAAAATCTCTACCAGAATCTTGAGATATGATTTTAAATCTGCATCTTGCTTTTCCAGTTTCTTGGCGGTATCCAGGAATCGCTGTGGTTGGAGTACTGGGTTCTGATGATGCCAAGTAGTCTTGATTTCTGTTGGTAAGGTTCTTGCATTTGCCTTTTGCCATCTGGTAATCTCTGGTATGAGATATTCTTGCTGTATCTGCCTGTGAGTCTGTAAGCCTGTGTCAACACTCCTGGGAGACCAGCTCTCTCCTGGCAAGAGAAGTGCACAGTGGGCTGCAGAACAGCCCCACCTCCTGGGTACAGATATAGGTGTGTAGGATCCTGTGCCAGCTGTTCTGTTGCTTCTGTGGCTGTGTGCTTCTGAGTGGACCAGCCTTTGAGAAGCACAGAGAGAAAATGGCAATCTCACCTGAGTCCCAGGGTCCTAAACTTTCTGGAGGCAAACTTTCTCTGGGAGGGAAGTTTGCACAGAAGGCTAAAGATCAGCCCCACCTCCTTGGTACGGATATAAGGTGGTTAACACCCTGTCTGAGCTGCTCTGCTGTTTCTGAGGCCTGTGCATGTCTGACTGGACCCTATCATCTTATTTCATAACAGAAGGATGGAAGTTTTCCATGAACTGCCTGTGCCAACAGTAGAGGTAATGTGTACACGCTTTTATCTAGGATGCATTAAGTCAGGGTGTTTGTGTAACAAGGAATATATGTATATCTTAGAAATGAAGAGTATAAAATATTTCTATTTTAACAATTGCATTCTTGCAAATTCAGTGTTAGAGACTTTGATACAGTCTCTTTGACTTTCCTGTGATAAGGCTCATAGAGGATTCTATAGTATTTCTTCTTTATGTGGTATCATGTTCTTTTTTTTTTTTCCTATATAAACCTCATAGCTTCATGTACTTAGGCATTCTTAAAACAAGTATCAGTTCCTGGAGTACAAGTGATGCCCCTAATGCCAATGACTAATATATACTTGGCTGAACTAAAGTGATTTGGGGGGTGCTTTACTCTTGTGACTCAGAGGGAAAGATCCAGACAAAATTGATTGCATTCTTCACTGCAAATGAACACCTCACTGAAGACATGGGGAAACTTCATGCTGAAGAAGATGTTTCTTTTGTTTTTGTGCCTTAAAAATCCAAAATTCTGCTTTTTGTTGCCTTTTTAGGTACCTAAGAATAAGGCTACAGAAGCCATCAAAATAGCTATAGATGCTGGTTTCCGCCATATTGATTCTGCTGCTGTGTATCAAAATGAAAAGGAGGTAGGACTAGCCATCAGAAGCAAGATTGTAGATGGCACTGTGAAGAGGGAAGATATATTTTACACATCAAAGGTACTGAAAATATGGTATACAAGTGAATGATGCATTGAAATAATCTTTACATGATTAAGTCAGTGAAGTTTGGGGAACTAAACATAGACAAAGTTGTGAGCTTTCTCATCTTTAAATTTATCAATGAGCTTAAAAATGAGTTTTCTCATCTTTAAATTCATCAATGTAATGTTAACTACTGTATTAGTCAGGGTTCTCTAGAGTCACAGAACTTGCAGATAGTCTCTATATAGTAAAGGAATTTATTGATGACTTACAGTCTGCAGTCCAAATCCCAACAATGGTTCAGTAGTAGCTGTGAATGGAAGTCCAAGGATCTAGCAGTTGCCGAGTCCCACACCGCAAGAAGGCGAAAGAGCAAGAGACAGACTCCCTTCTTCCAATGTCCTTATATGGTCCCCAGCAGAAGGTGTAGCCCAGATTAAAGGTGTGTGCCACCACACCTTTAATCCCAGATGATCTTGGACTCAGAGATCTCCCTGTCTTAATCTTCTGGATTCAATCACCACTGTGTCTCAAGATCTCCATACCAAGATCCAGATCAGAAACTTCTATCTCCCAGTCTCCAGATTAGGTTCACTGGTGAGCCTTCCAATTCTGGATTGTAGTTCATTTCAAATATAGTCAAGTTGACAACCAGGAATAGCTACTACAACTACCTTCTTCTCTGAGTCTCAGTTCACAAGTGTATGTTTTAGAATGGAAAATAAAACTGGCTTTTTTGAATGCCTGAATAACTATAAAATTTTCTCATTGCTCTGAAAACAATTTTTCTCTTTCATCAATAAGATATAATAATATAAGAAAGCACTTTCTGTGTTAAACAAGATATAAGTACTTGTTCTTCCTGTGGAGTTACAATCCCCCTCTACTCCTCCAGTCCTTTCACCATCAGAGAGAGATGGTATGTAGGGAAGCACCCTCATAGATGCAAAGGGGAGTGGGGAGAATGCAGATGTGGGATGCAGAATTTGTAGAGGATTAACCCAGAAGTGGGATATCATTTGAGATGTAAAGAAATTGAATAATTAATAAAAGATATACAAGTAATTAATGTTCCTTCTTCTATATCTAGGGAAAAATTAGATGTTCAGTATATTTTCCATCCAGATGTATAATTAAGACATGAATTCTTCCAATTTTTATTGTTTTTTCACATTAGACTCCTATTTTCATCAATAAACATTTGTTTTTACAACTAGAACAAAAATACTAGAAAAAATGAGTATATAAAAAGTTCCCACCTGAGGATCCATCCCATAATCAGTCACCAAATGTGGACACTATTGCATATGCCAGCAAGATTTTGCTGAAAGGACCCTGATGTAGCTGTCTCTTGTGAGGCTATGCCAGTGCCTGCCAAATACAAAAGTGGATGCTCACAGTCACCTATTGGATGGAGCACAGGGCCCCCAATGAAGGAGCTAGAGAAAGTACCAAAGGAGCTGAAGGGGTCTGCAACCCTATAGGTGGAACAACAATATGAACTAACCAGTACCCCCTGAGATTGTGTCTCTAGCTGCATATGTAGCAGAAGATGGCCTAGTCAGCCATCATTGAGAAGAGAGGCCCCTTGGTCGTGCAAACTTTATATGTCCCAGTACAGGGGAACACCAGGGCCAAGAAGTGGGAGTGGGTGGGTAGGGGATCAGGGCAGTGGGGGGAGCATAAAGGGAACTTTTGGGATAGCATTTGAAATGTAAATGAAGAAAATATCTAATTAAAATGGAAAAAAGGAAAAAAGTTCATTCATAAGTCGCTAGCAGCTAAAGTCACTTTATTATTATGTACTATATATAATTTTGAATGTAATATTTCATTTATAAATAGTGTAGATACTGAAATTTTTGTTATTACAAAAAGGCATAATTTCAATATGAAAGGTCAGACCATGTCAATATTTTGATTTTTTTCTTACTCTAACTAAGATAAATAACCTTAGGTATGACACTGTTTATTATGACACTTTTTATTAAGAGGAAATTGAAATATAGACACTGGAAATACTACATCTCAGTTTTAGCCTAAATAATATTTTACAGTCCTCATTAATACATGTTCTCTGACTAGTAAAATTGTCCAATAGTTTGGAGGTTATCTTTATTTCTCCATATGATTTTTAAAATATTTATTTATTATAAGTGTATTAGCATCTTGACTGTATGAATATATGTGTACCATGAGTTGGCCTGCAGAGGTACCTTCAGAGAAGAGGAAGGAGCATCATATCCCTTATATGTAGAGTTAAGACAAGAAGACGGGATCAGATCCCGATAACTACAGTGAAAGAAGATTGTGATCTACCATGTGGATGCTGAGAACCAAATCTGGGTTGTATACAAAAGGAGCAAGGGCCCTCTGACTAACACTTCTCTCTAGCTCTCCATGAATTATTGTGAGTTTGCACATTTTTCTTCAGCTTCTATTTCTACAGACACAGCAGCACTGCTTTCTGTTCAGGTGAAGGTTACTGATGCTTGAAAGCACACATGACAATTAATCATTTCATCATAAGCTATTTTAACAAAAAGACCTGGGACTCAAAATTAACCCTAAATAACAATTCACAGAGAGCAAATGCAAGCCACCCAGTTTTATTACTGGTAACATATTCTGTCATTTTATAGGCATTTCAAATAGTTATTTAGACGTAGAAGAGCACAAAGCATTTTGTTTTAGAAAATGATTGTTTCCTAACTCTTGATTTTCTATAAAGTAGATAACTCATACTGTTCTTTGTCAGCTTGAACATCTCCAAGACATTTACACAAGGATTACTTACATTAAAAACAATAGGTATGGTGAGGTCAGTATTCCTTCATATATGTTAACCAAACCCAACACATCATAATGTGTATACAAGAAGCGTTATAGAGTATTATATGCTTAAAGTCTTTAATAAGTCCAGTGAAATACAAGTTTAATGATAAATGATTATTACTTGAAAACTTTGGGGGCTTGAGTATTATTCTAGATTAACTCATAATAAATGAATATTGAAGAGAGGTTTTGGCTTGTTCAGATGGAAAAATAATCCAGAAGTCTATAGGTATTTTCTCCCATTGTCAGTGTCACACCAATCCCCGTGTTAGGTAAAGTAACTAAGGGACTCTGGAAATTCAGTAATTTAATGTCAGATCCATTCTTCAACTTTTGCAGGTTTGGCAAACATTTCATCGTCCAGAACTGGTGCGGGTCTGTTTGGAACAGTCATTGAAGCAACTCCAGTTGGATTATGTGGACCTGTACCTCATCCATTTCCCAATAGCCATGAAGGTATTCAGTTTGGATAACCAACAAATTTCAGCTCTAACTTAGAAGTTTTCTGATTAGTTGAACTTTATAAAATATAAAAACATGCCGGGCATGGTGGCACATGCCTTTAATTCCAGCACTTGGGAGGCAGAGGCAGGCCAATTTCTGAGTTTGAGGCCAGCCTGGTCTACACAGTGAGTTCCAGGACAGCCAGAGCTATACAGAGAAACCCTGTCTCAAAAACAAACAAAAGAAAAAACAAAAAAAAACCAACAAAAAACAAAAAAAAAACAAAAAAAAGTATAAAAATACAGATTGGTTAATTTTAGGAATCATTCCAAATGTTTTATGCAAGGAGTTGATAAAGTTATGTAACTGAAGAGTCTCAGTCATTAATAGTTTGGCATTCTAAGTAGTATTTAAAATGTCTCTGCTTTTCAATTCATATATTACTATAAAATTGCTAAGGATTTTAAAAATTGGTTTTTATTTTTATTTTGGGGGGTATGTTTTGTGCTCCTGTATGTCTTGTATCATGTCTATACCTAGTACACAATGAGTCCAGAAGATCATATTGAATCCCCTGGGCTAAGAGTTATAAACAGCCATGAACTGCCTCAAGGATGCTAGAAATTGAACCTATATCCTCTGAAAGAGCAGTAATTGCTCTTAATTATTGAGTAATCCAGCTCCATATTTGCTTAGTTTTTATTCCAGCAATTTCCACTGGTGACAAATTTAGCTGTGAGGTACTTTGATGCTCTAGTTCTTTGACATCTGTTGGATTCTCTGTATGTGACATCATCAAATAATTTCTATGTATACCACTTTAATGCTGGAGAGGTGGCTCAGTGTTTAGTATTACTTGCTGGTCTTACCAAGGACCTTAGTTCAGTTTTCAAAGCCCACTTCAGGCAATTCATAATTGCCTGTAACTTCAATGCCAAGGAACCTCATTTCTGACCACTTCAACACCTTCAGAGTTGTCTCATACACACACTTGTACACACATGCACACACACATGCACACAAATGCACACACACACACACACACACACACACACACTACACACATCCTCAAACAAATAAACAAACATAGAAAGAAAACAGCAAAACAAAGCCCAACAACCCTCTCTTCTCATCTTCTGTTTATTTGCCAGGCCTGAAGCACACATAAGCATGAAAAAGACTGATTGTTTTCTGTGGGTCAATGGTGGAATTTATTGTAGGTCAACAACCACTGCCACAATACTGACAAATTTCTAAGTGAATGTGTCATTAAAAAGAAACATAATGAAAAAGTGGTGCGGCTCATTCAAGATGGCGGAGCTCGACCAGTTGCCTGATGAGAGCTCTTCAGCAAAAGCCCTTGTCAGTTTAAAAGTATTAATTATTCATTAGAGAGGGAAGTTTATCTAACATATGGAATGAAAAGTACAGTTCTTTACAGAAAACTCTTGTTTGGAAAGTCAGGAATGCGGGCCCTGCCGTAGAAATGCCTTCCAGAAATTCAAAAAGAAGCAGACTCTTTTCTGATGAAGATGACAGACAAATAAATACAAAGTCACCCAAAAGAAACCAGAGAGTCGCAGTGATCCCACAGGAATTTACAGCGACGATGTCACCACCAGAGAAGAAAGCATCACAGAAGATTGGTTTTTCGATTACGGAACCTACTCAAGCTTCCGAAAGCACCTAAGTGGTGCATGTATGAGTGGTTCTACTCCAACATAGACAAGCCACTTTTTGAAGGAGATAACGACTTTTGTGTATGCCTAAAGGAATCCTTTCCTAATTTGAAAACGAGAAAATTAACAAGAGTAGAATAGGGAAAAATTGGGAGACTGATGGGAAAACCTCGGAGATGTTCTTCTGCATTTTTTGAGGAAGAGCGATCAGTCTTAAAACAGAAGCGGCAGAAAATCAGGCTGTTACAACAAAGGAAAGTTGCAGATGTTTCACAGTTCAAAGATATCCCCGATGAAATTCCTCTACCCCTGGTTATTGGAACCAAAGTTACAGCACGGTTACGTGGCATTCACGATGGTCTGTTTACTGGTTAGATAGATGCGGTGGACACTCTTAATGCTACTTACATAGTAACTTTCAATAGGACAGGGCTTGGGACTCACACCATTTCTGACTATGAAGTTCTCAGTAATGAGCCTCATGAGACAATGCCAGTCACTGCCTTTGGACAGAAACAGCGGCCTTCTCGGTTTTTTATGACCCCCCCCCCCATGGTTACATTATACCCCTCCTCTCCAGTCACCAATTACAGATGGTGATCCTTTACTGGGACAGTCACCTTGGAGAAGTAAAATTTCTGGCTCTGACACGGACACGTTAGGGGGCTTTCCAGTAGAATTCCTTATCCAGGTGACTAAGTTATCAAAAATCCTCATGATTAAAAAAGAGCACATAAAGGAATTAAGGGAGATGAACACAGAAGCGGGAAAAGCTGAAATCGTACTTCATGCCCATTGGCATTGAGTTTCAGCGGAGACATGCAACGATCGTTCTGGAACTTGAGCAGCTAAACAAGGACCTGAACAAAGTCCTGCATAAAGTTCAGCAGTATTGCTATGAGCTTGCCCCAGACCAGGGACTCCAGCCTGCTGATCAGCCAACAGACAAGAGACAGTGGTGTGAGGAAGAAGCCCAGGAACTTGTCCCGCAAGCCAGCTCTGCCTCTGGACAGCCCTGTGTAGAAAATGAAAATCTGACAGACTTGATCTCCAGGCTCACTGCAATTTTATTACAAATTAAGTGTCTGGCAGAGAGGGAGGAGACCTGAATTCCTTTGAATTCAAATCTCTCACAGATTCATTAAATGACATAGATGCTTCTAATATCAGTTGTTTTCAGAATAACGTAGAAATCCATATTGCACATATACAGAGTGGCCTGAGCCAGATGGGAAATTTACACGCCTTTGCAGCCAACAACACAAACAAGAGACTGAGCACAGGATCCTCATACCCCGCTGCACACGATCGCAGTCTGAGGAGTCCTCGTCCTTAACCTAAGCTTCCAACACCAGATAACCTATCCGCTGGAAAACCGGAGAACCGTGCATGTCCAGATATGGCTTTTTAATACACTGTACTGCTTCTTAAACCAGCATTGTGCTGACCAGCATTTATTTATTGTTCTTTTATTATCCAGATGCAGTAGTGTTGCTTATATTTCATGTTTATCAGCAAACATTTTTAACCGGAAACTATCTGAACGTACTATCCCATGAGGAAGTATGCTCATGCATACATGCATGATTCTGCTCAGCACATGCAGACCACTCCTGTGACAGAGAACATGAAGAAGCACGGTCTTTCCATGTATGATGGTGGGAATCCCATCCGAGAATCACTGGTCCAGGTCCGGTTAGTTGGAGTTAGTTGACATTATATCTTGGGCTGCAAAATAGACGCCATGAGTGTGGGAGTCCGAGTCTTAAGGAACCCGCTGGAGTACAGATGGGAAACATGGACTTTAGTGTTTGTTTCATATACCAACAGTGGGACATGGTTCTATAGATCAATTATAATAATAAATATTTTAGTTTATCATAATTTATAAAAGCTTTGTTGGTTATCAGGAGAAGGAAAGGAGCAGAAGGAACTGTACCGAGCACTGCTGGATCCCAGCGGGTGGACTTGACATGCCTTCCATGATTCAGGGCAAAAGTGTTATTGTTAAGACTTATTTTTAAAAAAAGACTGATGACACACTATTTTCGTATTTTTTGTTTATTTGCACAACTTTAAACCAGATTACTGGTTAAAATTCAACAGTACACAATTTATAAAGTGGAAATATTTTATAAGGAGAGCATATGACCTGTGAATACAGAGGAGGCGTGGTTTTAGTTGTTTTCTTGTTTGGTTTGATTTTTTTCTTTTTAAGAAAAAACCCTGCCTAAAATAATCTTGTAAAAAGTAGGTATTTTAATTTTTTGTCTTAATTTAGAATATTATAAAGCCAAAATATAATTATTTTCAGATTTGGAGTTTAAAATAGAGCTATAGAGGTGGTTCTGATCCTTTGACATCTCATAAAATGAGACTTTTGTATATTAATGTATAATAAAACTGAAATAAGATTATTTTCCTTGAAATCTTTGTATAGTTTTAAAATGCTTCTGTGTTCTTTGCTGCTACTGGGCCACTGCAGATCTCAGTGCAGAGTTTATATTTAGCTAGACTGTTAGGTTAATTAAGAAATGCATAAATCTTTTATTCTTAATATTTGTAATTCTAAATAAATCAATCTATGAAATTAAAAAAAAAAAGCGTAAGTCAAGCAAGATAGTCTAAGTACACAGAAATAATTTCTTTATTCCAACCAAATTATGTTAGAAAGAAAGAACTGCAGTTCTCAAGAACATTCTTTACAACTCAACATTCATTCACAACATATAAGTGTTACATGAAATATTATCACCACCCTGCTGAAAGTTCGTCATAGCCCTCTCTTTAGACCAGCTTTGATATTGTGGGTAAATGCATTTGTTGAGAGTTTACTTAACATTTTACTCTGTTCCAGCCAGGAGAGAATTATTTCCCAATAGATGAGAATGGAAAATTCATATATGATGCAGTGGATATCTGTGACACCTGGGAAGTGAGTACTGGGGATAGAGAGCACACAGGAAGTATAGCAAGGGAGTGGAGAGTCAGAACTTGAGAGAATGAGGTGTACATGCTGTTATAAAAACCAATACTCCTTTTGAGGGCTGGTTTATTTTAGATATGGGAACCATATGTCACTGTGCTGTAGCAGAAATGAAGGGGAGGCTTACCTAAAAAGATAATAAAGAATCTAATTGACTAGGGATAGTTCATGTTCCTCTTAATAATTGATAGTATCATTATATTTGATGTTTTATTTTTTCCTAAAATAATGCCAAGAGGTTTAATTTTTATTTATCGACAGTATTATTTCTATCATTTTGCGTTTTCATTTGATAATTTAATTATTTTTATGTGCATTGGAGTTTGCCATTATGCCTCTGTATGGTATATCTGTTTGAAGGTGTTACATCCCATGAAAATGGAGTTACAGACAGTTGTATGCCACCATGTGGGTGCTGGGAATTAAACCTGGGTCCTCTGGAAGAGCAGCCAGTGGTCTTTGTAGCTGGGACATCTCTTCAGCCTTCAGTTTTTCATTTAACCTAGTTTATATTTTGACATAATTTCCTCTATAGGCCATGGAGAAATGCAAGGATGTAGGATTGGCCAAGTCCATTGGGGTGTCCAACTTTAACCGCAGGCAGCTGGAGAAGATCCTGAACAAGCCAGGGCTCAAGTACAAGCCCGTGTGCAACCAGGTGGGTATCCTCAGCCTCCTGCCTTTCCTTTTGAGTCCTTTCTTCCTCTGTTGCTGCCAGGTGCCATTTGGGGGGACAAATAACATTAGAAACTGAGCGAAGTTTTGAGATGATCCATTCCTTACCATCTTTGAATTTTTCAGGTTTCTGCCATCAGAAGCATATTTATTCTGTCAGTGGCATGGCCCCAGAATTATTTTTAGCAAGATTAAGGAAAATAGTCAAGTTTCTTTATTGCAAACGTAACCTAAATCATACGTACATTTGGAATATGCTTCATGTTCAATTCTCAAGTCGTATTTGAGAATCCATCAATGATTTTGCCTGAGTTAGTCCATTTCTGAAGTTTGGAAAACGTTTCAGTTTTATCAACTTTATTGACATTTCTTACCTGACACATCCTTTGAACATTTTAATCTGGTAAAATTATCTCTGGAAGATAGAGTAAACTTTAATAATTTTCATAACTGTTGTTTTGAGAAAGAAAGCTACTGTAGTGATTACTACTGATTGGGGACTATGAGTGTTCTTTCATGTGTGTTTATTTCTTATTTCTTCTATATTCTTTCTTCCCTACAAATCCTCCAATATATCCATTTTTCTCACTCAAACTCAGTTTGTAACACTTTATTTTGATTGATTGTTATTATATACAAATATGTAGGTGTGTTTGTACATAAATGTATACCTATATATAAATCTATGAATATAGCCTGCTCAGACTGCATATACTTATATGTATCTGTTTTAAGGACTGATCAGTTGTTACCACATAGCTGATTGGTATGCCCTTCATTGGGGAAGAGTATTTCTCCCATTCTCAGAATTCCTTAATTACCTGTTGTTCTTTTTGGATTTTAGTAAGAAATCATTTATTGTTATTTTTGTATGTACTTGGATAGATTTAATATTTTCATTTTAATATTGAGATGTACATAGGTGACAGTAGTGGGTTGTCCACTTAACTGGTATTTCCCTTTTTATGCTTTCACTGAGTCCATTCCTTGCCTCACATCTGAAATCACTCATGACTCACTATATCAAAAGCAAGTAGTTTTATCTATCAAGTAGGATATGGAGCTCACTCACCTCAGAAGTGTTACTTCTTCAACTGTTTCATCCAACTTAAGTAAGATTTTAAATATGTAAATCTGAGGCGATTAATAGGAGGGAACTTCAAGAAGGTGAACATGTTCAAAATGTGTGGCATACTTTATTAAGAATAGATCTGAAATTTCTCAATATGTGCAATGAATATAAGGTAAATTATCTAATTATGGACCTACCAAGAGGGCTCAATGGTCATGTCTGAAAGCACTTTGATTCCTGGGACCCACATGGTAGAAGGAAACGTGTCTTATGACCTCTACATGTTCACGATAACATCCACATGTACCACTCCACAAAAATACATAAAGAAATGTAAAATATATTTTACTATGAAGATGTTTATATTTTTTTCCATTTTGCACTCCCGATTCTCTTTCTTCTTCATATTCTATTTTTCTCTTTTATTTTATTTATGAGTCATAGTCTCTATGTGATGCCCAAGATCATCTGAAATTTATTATAGCCTAGAATGGCCTCTAATTCATTACAATCTTCCTGCTTCCGCATTACAAAGTGTAGGGTTATGGGCATGAGTCACCAGACAAGGCCTTAGAGTGATATAGTCATTTTAAATATCATTAACTCAGCTGTATACTATTTTTAACATTTTTTACATTGAATATAGAATTTTGTATAAATTGTCACGTTTCTACTTCCTCCATCTACAGGTAGAATGTCATCCTTATCTCAACCAAAGAAAACTTCTGGATTTCTGCAAGTCAAAAGACATTGTTCTGGTTGCTCATAGTGCTCTGGGAAGTGACCGTGACAAAGAATGGTAATGCAGACAATGAGAGTCAAGCAGAAGGAAAACATTGTTAAATACATATTTTTTTTATCTTATCACTTCTTATAATTTATTCTGAAATGAACCAGAATCATAGTGAAATTTCATTTTGGGCAGAAAACTACCACACTGGCTTTATAATTCCATGTACTGGAAATCCTGGCCTATAGATCAACTGTCCTATATATTGAAAGTCTTCTAACAAATCCAAGATGTTGGAACAGCAATTTAACATTTCTACCTCTCTTCCAGGGTGGACAAAAGCTTTCCTGCTCTTTTGGATGATCCAGTTCTTGGTTCCATGGCAAAAAAGTACAATCGAACTCCTGCGCTGATTGCTCTTCGCTACCAGGTGCAACGTGGGGTTGTGGTCCTAGCCAAGAGTTTCACTGAGAAGAGGATAAAAGAGAATACACAGGTGATGAGTTGCTTTGGGTATTAGGTATTCTACACAGAATTTCCCTAACATTGTTGATAGTCCTATAACCCTAGTGAATCTTTTTACATTTCCTATGCATCTGGGCTTTAAGGGCGTCTCCAGGAACCTTAAATCCTGTTTAACAGAAAGACCACTAATTACAGTAACATTTTATCTTAGCATTACATTGTAAATTTAACCTTAAGTGTGTGGCATGTGTTGCAGGATTTTCCCTGTCCCATTACATTAGTGCAGAGTAGACAGGGAAAGTTAGGCAAAGCCAAGAGTCGCAGAGACAGAACATCTTAGAAGACTGGAAGGAGGAGAGGAGAAGGAAGATGGCTATGGACGTGAACCCATGTGATGTTTACCAGCCACAAGTAGTTGTGGAATAGTAAGGTTAGATAAATTGGAATAAAGCTTTTATCATTATTAATTGGCTCTGAAATTATTGTATTGGCATCTTGTAAATTGTGATATTATTGATACATAAATCTGATTGGTTAATTAAGCTTTAAGAGTTTTAATTCTATTGGATAATTGGGTGATGTGATTGCTGACCGTGGGGGGTGTGGGGCATTATATGGTAGTGAGAGGAACTCGGGTGGGGGTGCTCCAGAGAAATGGCAGTCAGAGAGACATCTGAGTGAAATGGCATGGCAAGAGCCCTTTAGCCCTCTGGTTTCCGGCACTAGTACAGGAATGTACCAGTTCATCTTTTAATATTTCCCACACAGTCATGTTTTCTTCATTTTTTGAAATGAAGTCACTAAGACAAGGTGACTTACATTCTTTAAATTATATGTGGTATATTTTTATATTTTCCTGTACACTCTCATATTTTATTTAACATTCAGGTCTTTAATCACTTTGAATGCAGTCTATATCAACTTTTTTATTTCGTCTTGACTCCTTGAGGGTAATTGTCTGCTCATTGCAAACAGGGAATCAAGTATTCCCTCAACACTATTAGTGCTAAAATCAATCCGTAACTATGTATTGGATCGTTATAAAAAGTCACTAATGCAGCTTACTGGATTATGGTCAGAGATTTGTGTGGGATGGTCTGATCCCTGTCAGACTATTCTAATCTTGGCCAGGCTCTCTGTTGTTCTGCAGTGAAGAGGCTCATACATGTGATGAGCTGGGGCGGGGGGGTGTTCCAGGTTACAGACTTCACTGAGCTTACTGGAACAAGTCTTTCCTGTCTGTACTGTTATCATCGTGCTGGCCAGTGCCCTCACATTACACAATCACCAAGTAGTTTCTGAATCTTATACAATGTTTTCATGTGTAAACTTTTGTCAGATATACCATAGCTTCTCATAATACAACAGAGACTCAAGACATGTGACTACAATTATTCTACATCCTAATGTAGACAGGGCTACATTCATTAATTACAGAGTAAATCCTGGAAGATACAAATTAGAGGAGATGTTCTTGTAGTCTATCTGTTTCATTTTTTCATCCTGTAAGTTCACTGCTCTTAGATTTTGTTTTGGCTGAAATACTTCAGTCCAAAATGTACTATTTACCCGTTACTTTAAATTAGAATTTATCATGAACAGGTCTCTACATATTCAGATTCTTAATTGCTTCTCTCTCTCTCTCTCTCTCTCTCTCTCTCTCTCTCTCTCTCTCTCTCT